>NW_027070259.1:84723-115476 GCF_002906115.3 Quercus suber
GGGATTGGAGATAAATCTAATTTGTTAAATTTTTTTTTTGACAACTCAGATTATAAGTTGTTGGTCATGTGTAATTTTTTAATGTTATAAGATCCATCACTTAAAAGTTAACAGAGTATTGTTACATTAGACACATAAGTAAGAAAGCCAACAAAAGTTAACAGAATAATCAATAATGCTCATTTTTAAACTTTAAGGACTAATAATGCTCACTTGATATTTGAGAAACCAATTGTGCTCACAAGGTAAATTTCAGGGACTAACAATGTAGTTCTGCCTTCTATTTTCCTCAACCCCTTATAGAAAAGGCATTGCGTACCTCACACTCTAATATATACACTATGTAAACATCATCAAAATCACGAGTAGAATATGATATTCTTAAAAAGGTTGTTGACAAATGTGAAATATTGGATATTTTGTGTAAGAAAAACCTGAACAAGTGTGAAGCAACATTCGTTCATAAGGATTGTTAGGACATATGTGGAACTTGTTAGAACCTATGTCATGTAGAATTGGCTAATCTTTTGAAAAAAACGAACTTTACTTGTGATCTGGTAGATTTAGGATATGTTTAATACTTCAGGGAAAAGAGTTCTAATCTAGTATTGAAGCCATGCAAATCTGTCCAAGAATCAAGTGAAAAAGTGTTGTTCATTAAAGCTTGACAGATAATTCGTTAGATGTATTTATCGAGATTTAATATGTGATTCTTGACAGCTCTCGACAGGAGCTGTACCTATCAAAAATTACGAAATTTAGATTTCCATATCTGTTTTTCACGCATATCCAAGCTATTTGTGTAGGTTTTTTTTTTCTCATAACCTTAGAAATATATAAGGATTATTTTAGGGGCTGTCTAAGGTGATGTAACTTGATGCAAAGTGATTATTCACTAAAATTGTGATCGGAGACAATTTGCCCTAGTTCATTTTTTTGTAGAAGCTACTGTGTTTGTGCGTCAAAGGTTTTGTAACCAATGAGCTTCTTGATCTTCATCGTCTGGAGGAACTAAAGAACTTTGCAGCCAACATCTTTTTTCAAGTTGGTGTAATAGTCACGTACTGGGATCCGTGCATTTATTGATTAGTCACGTACTTGGAGTCATGCATTGAAAGGAAAGATTGTTACTACATTGCAAGTCCAATTGTGTATTGGGGTAAGGGTTCAACTATAGGTTGATATTAGGTACTGAGATTCCTTTTATTTGTAACCGCTTGTTTTAATAATAGTAGATTCTCAAGAGTGGTGATATGCATGAAATATATACGATAAAGTACTCACATATCTACATATTTGGCCTTACTTTTATGTTATTTTGTGACTGATTATATAATATCTTTGTGTTGTAGGTAACAAGGGCTTTACATACAAAGTGGGGATAAGTCAATTGAATCAAGCCAACTTACATCCAGCCAGGCATGAATATTAAATTTAAGTCCAATTGGAGTAAGGAATCAAAGGAAATTTGCACCAAATCCAAGTCCAATTCGGATTAGGATTCCAGCCTGCACATCAGTTAGTATTTTTGGCATAACTTTCATCTCAGATGTCCAATCGAGATGATTCAAGTTGGTTTGGAAATTTAACTTAAAGGGCTACAACTTTGTAGTTTACCAGGAGCCCTAATTCTGACGTTAAGTGGGCCTAAATAGTTGGTTAATTAAAGCCTAAAAGTCTGGGATTTTCTCCAAACGGGAATTCAACTTGTAATTGGATTCCTTGAGCTATTTAAAGGCTTTTTAGGGCAAAATTCAGAGAGGCGAGTGCTAGGGCTGAGATGCAAAACAGAAAATTGGAGCAAGAGGCAGTGCCGCATGTGGCTTCTCTGTAGCTTTTCTCCATGATAGCATTGTGACTATTTCTTTCTCTATTTTATTTGTCTAATTAATGTTTAATATTTTATTCTTTTGTTTATTTCAATTACCATGAGTAGCTAAATTTATAATTAGGGTTGAGGATGAAACCTTGTTAAGGATTACTAGTAATATTTATGTAATTTAATTTTTCCCACAATAGTTGTTCTTTAATGATTTAAATTGTTCTTGCTTCATATCAATTGACTAAGATGGGATTCTAGATATGAGTTCAATCATGTTTTTCTCTTGATTTAGGATTTGTCTTAATTAATTGAATGCTTGGTTTATTAATTCTTGATTATAAAATTGGATATTGTTTGTGATTTGTTTGTCAATGGATACAAGATATGATTTGATTTTTAGAATTGGATATATCTTGTGATTTGTTTGACTACGGATACAATTGATGATTTGGTTTTATACTTAAGAAGCGAAGAAGAACATGCTTTTGATTTTTAAAATAAGGATTTTAACAAGAATATTTTCCACGATAGCAAGATTGATTTTTAGATTATCATGTAGTGAGGTGGGAAAAATTAATGATCATAAATATATGCTGATATGACTTGCAAGGCAAATTCCAAAACCTTAATTCCTTTCCCTTGATTGTTTACATCTTTTTATTGCTTTATATCTTTTGCTTAGTTTAACTATTTGCTTAATTTTATTATTTGCTTAGTTTATTTAATTTCAAAACAACCAATTTTTAATTAAACTAGATTAGGATTAATTTGGTTAAGATTTGATTTAATTTTCCTACGTTCATTCAAGTCCCTGTGGGTTCGACCTCGTTCTTGTCAAACTATACTTCGGTACGGTTCGTACACTTGCGAGTATTTTAAAATTTCACAACAAGTGGTGACCTTAAATTCACCCGATGGGGTTTTGCCTCGGTGGTTTTCCCTATCCGTAAATAAATAAATCACCTTTGTCAAATTTATTTTCCACTGCATTTAGTATATTTGGTGATTTATTTGTACTACACAGCTCATTGCATATAATTGAATCTAATTAATTTCACTTCGCTAAATTAATTGACTAAGTTACCAAATGGGTCAATACATTCTTGGCCTATCAAGGATGGGTAGCATTGGACTACCCACCCTTAATTTGGTCTTAATAGGATTTGATTTAAGTCTTAAAAATCGAATTGTAAAAAAGTATTTAAAATGTAATTATGAAAAATAATAATAATTCTTAAAAATGTAATTACAAAACTCGATATTCTATCTCATGAGATTAAATTCTGTAAGGATGTGGTGTAAAATCCATGTTTTACCCCTCCAATCCCAACATGCTATATTATCTAATTACATATTTAAGAATAAGCACAACCATACTCAATCAATTCTAATACTCATATATAAATCCAACCAAATTTAGAGTTTATTGAGATGTTATTAAATAGGGTAGGATGTATTGAATTTTAAGTAAAATGTCGATATGGCAATCTCTTATTAGATGGTGTAAAACATATGTTTTACACCCTATCCTTACCAAATTCAGACTCCCATATCATTTAAAAAAGGAGTCCAAATTTTGTAAAGACAGAGTTTGAAACACATTTTTTACACTATCCAATAAGAAATTGTTACATCAGTTTTTTACTAAAAATTCAATACATCCTGCCACACCTAATAACATCTCATTAAGCTCCCAGTTGGGTTGGATTTTCAGATGAGTACTAGAATTGATTGGGTGTAAAATTTGGGTTTTACATCACATTCGTATAAAATTTAATCTCTTAAAAAGATATAATGTGTTAATTTTATAATAAATTTTTAAATATAGAGTGTAAAATCGTAAGGCGTCAAAAATATTTCGTGGAAATATATTATGAGCTTAACCAAAAGTCAAACTACAAACTACTTTGGTCAAATTCGGTCTACTTTGATTCATTCAGTCCAATTCTGTCTACTTTTATCCACTTCTGTCCAATTTGATTCATTTGGTCCACTTCGGTCCATTTTGAACAAATTAGGCTTTAAATTGATTCTTTTTATATGTTCCATTTTTAGTTTTGGTCTCCAAAAAAAAAAAAAAAAAAATCCTAAATTTTGGGTTTTAAAGTTTGAAATTTTATTATATTTGGACTGAACTCTTTAGTTATGGCCTAAAAAATATAAACAAAATAGGTATTAGAGATTAGGGATATGAGCCCTAAAAAAGTAATAGAAATGATGAATATTCATAAAATTACCTTAAAATTCAAGTTTCAATAATATAGTTATTATACTTATATTTGGAAAGAAAAAAAAAAAATTACAATTCTAAATTTATATAATAATTTAAACTTAATATAATATGTTACATGTGTTTCATGAAATAGGAGTGTACATTTGTTTTTAATATTTTGGATATGTTCAAATTAGTCAACCATTTATGATACATATTTTAAAATATATATCATTTTAATGACATCTTCTCCATTTATCTAAAACAATTTTATAATTATGTAATTAAATTTTTATTAAATTATATGTACATATATATACACGTACATATATAGGGATGAAGCCATGACTCCAAGAGAGAGGGGGGGGGGGGGGCGAATTTGAACAAAAAATTTTCTATGAAAATTCAAATTAGCATCTATTTAGTACAAGAGAAAATTCATAAAATAATTATTTTTAAAGACATTGAAATGAAATTATCTATCAAAATAAAACAAGTCACTCTTTTAAAATAAATTACTGAGAGAAGTAGACTGAGATTATGGACATTTTCAATCACACAAATAAACAATTTAATAATAAGTACATAAAAAATAGAGAATTATAAGAAAAGTAGACAAAATAAAGAAAGAAATAAAATAGCATTAAATTTGAATGACATGTCAGCAGACCAAACTTAATGCTTAAGAATAAAAGTCAAGATACATTTCGTTTAAAAAAAAAAAAAAAAAAACTTAGGTTCAATTACCTAAACGCAATATATTAGGTTCTAATTAAATTTATCAATATAGTTATATTAAATGGGGTAGGTGGAAATGAGAATATGAGTGGAGAGTATAGTACCACGTTTTGAGGTTTTTAACATTTTTAAATGATGCTAACAAATAGCTATAGTGATGTATAGTAATTACATCAAATAAATACAAATTTTTTATTTTATGAATGAATGTATAATTTATATGATTATTTAATATATTAATGTGTTTTTTTTTTCCTCAAATAATGTAGGATTTTATGATTCGATCTTTCGATTTACGATCTTACTTACCTCCCATAATTTACTTAGGATCCCAATTTTGACAACCTTGAGCATAAGAATACAAGCCTTTTGATTCTTGATTAGAATAGCGGTATAGCGTAAGCTTTCTGGCAGTCTAGGAATTTATCCTTGTTGTGATGTTTTCAATAAGAGGCATACAATCTGCCATCAAAAGTTTACCAACGATCAAAGGCATCCCTAAATACTTAACTCAAAGAGAACCAACATTGAAATGCAGTGGAATTCAGATCTTCTAGATTTCCTAGGGTACTTTACCAAACAAATTTCCTTAAATCTTAACCATTTTTTAATGATTTAATGGTCTAGATTTTGTCATGTCAGCATTCCACTAATAATAATCTTAATCTTTTGTTTGCAACATTATTTTATTATTTTAAGAATATTGTTAATGGAATGCTGATATGGCAGAATCTAGACCATTAAATCATTAAAGTGTGGTTAGGATTTAAGGAAATTTATTGATAGAGTACTCTAGGAAATCTAAAGGATCTGAATCCAATGTAGTGAGGATAGTATTTGTTGTAGCAATATAGGGTTAACAACAGCCGAGCAAAATATTTTGTTGGATATTTTTTACAAAATATCATATTTATTTTAATATTCATTTGTGTGAATTGAGGAAATCAATTACCCCTTAATGTCAGATACGTTGATTGCTAAATTTTGAAATTCAAATATTGTTCAAAATTTGAATAGCTATTGTCAATAGTTTTAAATAGGAAATTTCTGAACATTAACGTGATATTAATATCATAATTGCCAGCATATTCGGTTTTATTACAAATATATCCTTTCCATTCTAAACTTTTTGTATTCAAATGTTCTTATTTGAATATGACATAGTAACGTCATATATGGAAGATTTTTCAGCACTTAAATGTACAGCTATTACTGAATTATTTTATATTATAATAAGTTACCATATATACACAACTATTTACTATTTGGTTTAATGGAAAGTGGTCAAAACAACTAGCAATTTTTGTAATATATATTCAGAAACTTTCAAAAAGGTATTGTAATAATGGGCCATTAAATTCATAGCATTATGATCCTTTCTGTTGTAGTTATTGACCAAAATGATACGTTACATGAGAGTTCTTAAATTACATAATAAGAATACATTTAATTATTGTTTTTAATAAAATTATTATATCTTTTATAAGTTCTTGATCAAATAGCGTAACACATCGGAATTAGAATCCATTGCAATTTAATCCCGCTTATTCGGTGGTTAAGTAAGTAAAAGTTTCAACATAATTAATTTTTCGTTTCTTTTGTGGTTGTAGCCTTTTGTTTATATATATATATTTTTTTTTTGAGAAATCAATACTGAGCTTTATATTAAGAAAGGCCGGAAAGATCAGCCTGTAAAACTGGTAACACTCTGGTGGTACATCTTCCATCCAGACTAGTGATTGAGAGAATCTCTGTGCTCGTCTAGCTAAAGAGTGAGCAAGAGCATTACACTGCCTCATTACATGAATAACATTAAACGATGATAAATAAGAGGCTAAAGAATTGAGTATCCTTAACTAAATGACCAAAACTAGCCAATGAATAAGAATCTCCCTGGAGTGCTGGACCAGAATCTGTGAGTCACTTTCCAACACTATGTTCCTGAACCCGGTTTCTACTGCAGCTCTAAGCCTCGTCGAGCCGCCAAAGCTTCCACCTCTATCACTGAAGAAGGCAGGGGAATACGCTCCGAAAGAGAAACCATTACCTGACCTTGTTCATTTCTGATGACAACACCCAATCCCCCTGTATTGTCTGCTTCAAAAAGAGCCCCATCCACGTTCACTTTGTACAGACCCCCTCCAGGAGGTTGCCACCGTGCTGGTTGACGTCCCACCCGCACAACCGGTACGGTGTTGTGCGTGAAAAGTCTTCCACCCTCTCCCTAGCACGCTGCAACAAGTGAGATAGTGGGTCTACTTTTTTACCCATTCTCAGGTTGTTTCTTCGAGTCCACAAGGCCCACACCACTGTAGCGAATAATGCAGGCTCCCTGTTTTCTGCAAGGACAATTCCGATCAGGTCACAAAATTTCCAGTACTACTTAATTGGTGTGAGTCCATTGAGGCATTTTTTTCCACAAATCAGCAAGCTTTGGACAGCTATACAATGCATGCTTCACATCTTCCGTGTGTTCTCGGCAAACCTCACAGCTATCATCTTGAATAATCTTTCTTCGAACCAGGTTCTCTTTGGTTGGCAAGGAATTCTTTGTTGCTCTCCAAACCAAGTTCTTCACTTTGCTTGGTACAGGGAGGTTCCAAATGGCTTGCCACAACGGTTTCAACCGCAAACATCAGACTGACCAGGCTGTGCATTCTGGTGCTCACGTTGCAGGAACTGATATCCAGATTTTACCGTATACTCTCCTCTAGGATTATAAGGCCATGTAAGGACATCTGGCTGCTCAGTACGACACAAGGGAATTGTTCGAATGATCTCTGCTTCAAAACCAAGCAACGAATTCTCCAAAGCCTCTGTTTTCCACTGCTTTTGGTCCGCATTGATCAAGGAGCAAACCTTTGCAATTGTCACATCATCAGGCCGAGGGGATAATACTCTAGGAGAGTATTTTCGAGGCAGCCACCTATCTGCCCATATGTCAACAGATTTACCATCCCCGATCCTCCAAATTGCTCCTTTTTTAATGACTTCTCTACCTCGAATTATGCTACGCCATGCATATGAAGCGGAACTTGGGTTGGCAGCATCCATGATAGTACCGGTTGGAAAGTATTTGGACTTAAACACCCTATAAAACAAGGATGTGTTATCGTGTAGGAGTCTCCATGTCTGTTTTGCCAGTAAAGCATCATTGAACAGAGATAGATCCTTGAAACCCATACCCCCTTGGGACTTTGGTTTGCAAAGCTCTTCCCATTTTAGCCAATGGATTTTTCGGCCCTCTCCCCTTTGGCCCCAAAAGAATTTTTTGATAAGGGCCTCAATCTCATGACATAATCCAATTGGCAATTTAAAACATGACATAGTGTAGGTTGGAAGTGCTTGAGCCACCGCCTTGATTAAAACCTCCCTTCCCGCTTGTGAGAGCAACTTTCCTTCCCAACCTTGTAGCTTTTTCCATACCCTTTGCTTTATATTATTAAAACTCTCCTTTTTCTTCCTTCCAATAAAGGATGGCAAACCCAAGTACTTCTCATATTGTTGGACCACCTGAACTCCTAAAGCTTGCTTTATTGATTCTTGCATGGCTGAAGAAGTGGATTTGCTGAAAAAGAGAGTGGTCTTATCACGATTAATCTGCTGCCCCGATGCTTTCTCATATGTATCTAAAATCTCCAACAACTTTTGACAGTCACTATCTTTTGCCCTGCAGAAAATAAGACTGTCATCTGCAAAAAGGAGATGGGTTAGTTTTGGACCATAACGGGAAATAGAGACTCCTTTAATATCTCCCAAATTTTCAGCTTTTTTCAATAGCCCATGAAAACCCTCCGTACATAGCAGGAAAAGATATGGTGAGAGGGGGTCTCCTTGGCGAAGCCCTCTAGTTGGTACAATGTTCCCTTGTGGTTCCCCATTTATCAAGATTGAATAAGTGGCCGTGGAGATGCATCCCATCATTAGCTTCACCCAAGCCTCACAAAACCCCATTCTCTTCATAAGTTTCTCCATATACCTCCATTCCACCCTGTCATAGGCTTTGCTCATATCCAGTTTTAAAGCCATAAAACCGGTACTCCCTGTACTATGATTCCTCATATAATGTAAAGTCTCAAAAGCAACCAGAATATTATCTGAAATCAAACGGTCTGTCATAAAAGCACTTTGTTGTTCAGACACAATATTAGGCAACAACTTTTTCAACCTATTTGCTAATACCTTAGAATATACCCTATACAAAACATTACTAAGGGAAATAGGTCGGTATTGTGAGATGTATTCCGGGTTTTTTACTTTGGGGATTAAAGTGATAAAGGAGTGACCAAGTGAGGGTGGAAAAGTGCCAGTGTTCAAGTACAATAGGATAGCATCAGTTACATCACTACCAACCAAAGACCAGTAATTTTGATAAAAGATTGGAGGCATACCATCTGGTCCCGGTGACTTTAGAGGTGCCATTTGTTTAAGTGCTACCTCTACCTCCATTGCCGTGAATTCCCCCATCAATTCTAGGTTCATCTCCTCTGTAACTACCTGTGGGACTTGCTCCAAAATTTCATCAAAACTGTTAGGATTGGAGGAAGTAAATAAGTCTTGATAGAAATCCACCACCGTTTCCGCCATGCTTCTCTGATCCGTGCACCATCTTCCCTCTCTACTGTATAGCCCCTTAATATAATTACGTCGTCTCCGTTCAGAAGCTTTGCTATGAAAAAACCGAGTGTTTCGGTCTCCATCTCTAAGCCACTGAATTTTTGATCGTTGGGACCACATCTGAGCTTCACGGTCCATCAGTAAATTAATTTCCTGTTCCAACCTCCTCACCCTTGTCACATCTCCTCCTCTACTTGCAGCCATTTCAGCCTTGGCCAGAAGCTTACGTTTTTCCTTCAATTCACGCCTCACACTCCCAAAACTAGACTTGCTCCACTTCATAAGTGCCTCCCCACAATTCTGAATTTTTTTAATAACCCTATTGCAGGCAACAACCTCAACATCCCTCTTCCAAACTGCTTCAATGGTTGAAACACATCCTTGCTCAGCCATCCACATTTGCTCGAACCTGAAGGGTTTCTGTTGACTGCACTCCATGCCCTCCGGTTTAATTAATAAAGCCTTATGATCAGAAGTCGTTGCATCCAAATGGTACACTTTGGTATCTGGAAACATTGAAAACCAATCATTAGTAGCCACAGCCCTATCTAACCTCTCCCATACTGTATATGTTTCGAAGTGCTTATGCCAAGTGAACATAGGACCCACAAAACCCAAATCCATAAATCCACATTCATCTATTACATCTCTAAAACCTTGCATTTGTCCATGCGGTCGAGCTCTACCTCCTATTTTTTCTGATTGCTTAATCACTTCATTAAAATCACCAGCACATAACCATGGTGCCTTTCCTCTTCTTTTCAAACTTCTCAACCTCCCCCATGCTTCATGTCTTTTTTGAGTGTCAGGCTCCCCATAAAAGCCAGTGAAGCGCCACTCCCCCTCCTTATTCTTGTTAATTGTACTATCTATGTGGTACTCCGAAAAGGTCTCCACTGTCAGATCAAAATCTTCCTTCCAAAAAATCACTAAACACCCCGTTTTATTCCTCCTAGGAGCTACAAATTTATTCTTCATCTTCAAACGTTCCTTCACAAAAATTAGCCTTGCTTCATCCGTCCATGTTTCGGCTAAAAACACAACGGAGGGATCTTTTGCCCACACCATCTCTGCAAGCTGATTTTCTGTTCGTTGGTTCCCAAGCCCCCGACAGTTCCAACATAAAATACTCATTGGTACTGGCGGGGCTGGGAACCAGCCTCCGCCACTATATATGTATTTTCCTTACCCATTTGAGAAACCTTTCTTTTCTTTAGTAACTCAAATTGGTCATCCTCACAATTACACCCTCTTTTTTCCCCTACAATATCTTCCATAACAGTATCTGTCACCCCCTCTGTTCTGTTCAGTCTTTTCCATGTTGCCCCACGTTGCAAGTTTTTCACTTTGTTTTCAACAATAGCTGACAGAGGTGCACGTGAGAGAGGCATTAAAATCGGATGTTGCTGAGCACGTGATGGCTGAGTATGCACGGGTTGATCAATATTTAGTGATAAAGACTCCAAAGAATTTTCCCTCTCCGTAGCACCTATATTTTTGGCATCCGTATTCAGTTCTTGGTCATACTTCTTTAAGTCCTTATCAATTTCAGCAAGTCTTTCCTCAAATATATCAGCAGCTGACTGATCGCCCTCCAATTCCGTTGACTTGCCATTTAAATCCCCTATTATCTCTGAATTATTAATCTCTTTGCATGATTCTAGCTGAACAGATTCCTGAAATTCCGCATCTTTATTACCCTGCTCACCATTGGCTGCCCTTTCCTTATCTGTCCTAATTATCTCCGGCGCCGGCCTTCCTGTTCGAACAACAAAAACCGGCGACTTCCCCGTTGCTGCTGGTGGTGTCACCGGTGGCTCTCTTCCTCTTCGGTTGTTATACCCAGGGACCTTGATAACAGTTTTACGTGATGGGAAAAAGGGAGGAGCACGAATCCAAGGCCCGAACTGTTTTGCTTCATTTGATACACTTCCTTCTGCCTCAAACCACTGCTCACAATCCCTGTCATCGTGCATTAGACTGCCACAGCAGTAACATATATTTGGGAGTCTTTCATATTTGAAAGACACCCAAAGCTCCTTACCACTATCCAAAGAGATCACCCGTCCACGGCACAGAGGCTTTGAAATATCAATGGTGACTCGCACTCGAACAAAACCATCCCCTTCAGCTTCGTCCACCTCAGACCTCCCATCCACCTTCCCAATGACTTCGCAAATCCTCTCTGCCACTCGTTTGTTTCTGAACCGAATTGGTATGTCGTGTACCTGAACCCAAAACGTAACCCACTTGAACTCTATCTCATTCAAATCGACCTCCTTATCATAACGTTTCAGCACCATAATACGTTTATCAAAACTCCAAGGCTCTCCTGCGACTACCTTCTCCATCTCTGTTTTATCATCAAAAGTAAAGAGAACAACGTGGTCCCCTTCTTTTTGAATCTTAAAACCGTTTTTTGCTCTCCACAGCGGTGTAAAGGTTTTCGCAATAGCATCAATATTTAGAGCACGCTTGGTTAAGAATTTCACAGCCAAAACGTGTTCCATCTCCACCTGTTCTTCCGTCAAACGAAGATCAGAACCTTCATTTTCCGATAGTGTCAGGCAGCTCCAAGATTTTGTTAGATCTTCCATATTTTCCGATCGACTAAGACTAAATAAAAAACAAACTGTTTCCCTGTAACCCACGAAGAAAAAACCCACAAAGCCTCACAGGTAAACTTGTTACCAAGAGGGACTACGACACCTTCCTAAGAAGGGACTGCATATTCTACACCCTAGGAGAAGAGGGAAGACCCACGTTCTCTAGCGGAGAGAAACTTTTTAGTTGTTTATATATATATATATATATATTATTTTACTTTTATTCATAATACAGATTATTGTTTATAGCCATGCGCTTTGGGAGGACCTTGCTAAAATGTATCACTTTTTAATTTTCATCATATCTAAATGCTAATTAAGTTATTTTTGATTAGACATCTCCTTTTATATTATTTACATAATTATCTACCATCTTCAATTCAATTAATTTTGTACTTATATATGATTTTTTTTAATAGAAATTATAGTCTTACATAACATGCATTCATTATATAACTTAAAGTAAAGGAAAAAAATATATTTACTTTAGTTTTATTATCTATTTTATTATTTAAATTTAATTAAATTAATAAGATATTTTCTTTAGTTTGCACATAATTCTTGATTAAGCCGTGCATTATACGGGCATAATACTAGTTTATAATATTTTTCACAATAGTTGAATTAGAAACCATGTTACTTGTTCTAATATGAATCCACCATTAACATCATATTTTTACCTACATCAATAATTGTGATTTATTTTATTTTATTTTATTTTTATGTCTACAAACTTTCTCATTTCCAAAATTGTAAAACAAGATATCTACATCAACCAATGACAACCTAAACTAGTAATCCATGAAATTGACTAGCTAGAAATTTGAAGAAAGTAGTGGACCACTTTTAATAGAGACTCTATTGCTATTAGCAACCAAAATTGACTAAACGCATCCTGACAAGTGATTAGTTATCTCTTTCTAGAATAGTTTAAACTTGTAACCAATACTTTATCTTGAGGATGTGTTTGATCATTTGCATGCAATAAAGGAGGTAGGAATTTGTCTTTCTAGTGCCTCTATTTTATTGGAATTCCTCAAAGGGACCAAATAGAGGCTTCTATTGAAATCGATGTTAAACTTTTATTTGTATTATCTATACCACTAATAACAAGATTCTTTCACAACAGTTGAGTTGCAACATTTTACTTGTTTTAATATGAATTCACCATTAGTATCATTTTTTACCTATATAAATAATTGTGAATTTTTTTGATGTCTATAAACTTTCTCGTTTCCAAAATTGTAAAACGTGATATCTACATCGACCAATGACTACCTAAACTAGTAACCCATGAAATCGATTAGTCAGAAATTTGAAGAAAGTAGTGGACCACTGTTAGGTTCTAAAGATTTAGGAATTTATGTATTTAGAACTACAATTTGTATTATTGGCAAACCATGATCAAAACAGGCTGTTTAGTCTTGTTTAGGCTTGCTCAAAGTTGTGCGTGTATGTAAAGTTGGAATTGAGTGGTTGCATAAAGTATTAATGACTTTTGGCTTGGCTCGATCGATTGAAACTTAGACTCGATTGATCGAATATCGGGTAGAACGTGTTTTTCTGCAGATTTCCAACTCAGCCCTAACTCCTAAAACGTTTAGGGTTTTATGTTTTTGCCCTAGGTATATAAGGCAAACCCTAGCCACGTTTTAGAGGTTGCTCATATTGTTATTTTGTGTAAATCTCTTGTAAGATCTAGAGGAGCTTTCCTTTACACAAAGCTTAGGGTTTTCAAGGAGGAGATGTTATCTACACCTTGATGATCAACTCAGTTTCTGTCATTGAAGCTTAAAGAAAAACAAGCATGGGTGCTTGTAANCATTAGACACTTTTGGCTTATTTGCTCGCTTAGCTGCTTATAGCTTATAACAATTAGGACAAATGTGTCCAGACTTTCCACAAAAATGACAAACCAAACAGGCTTACCATGCATCTTGTCCTTAGAAAGGGTAGACTCCTTAGGTTTAGACTCTTTCAGATCAACCCTAATCTTCTTAGGAGGTATGACCTCTACAGGTTTGACAATCTCACTCACAACCTCACTCACAGGGGGTTCAGTAGAAGAAGAAGGAACAAAGTTTGTAGAATTTGGTGCAGACACAGAGATGCTTTCAATGAAACCTAATCCAAATTTGTCAGAAGGAGCCTTTTGAACACTCAGCATTTGATCAAGTTTAGAACTAGCAGATCTAGCAACAGATAAATCATGTTCCAAAATTTTAACTTTATCAATCAAGAGTATATTCTTAGATTTCACATGGTTCAAAAGATCATTAGCATCAAACAATTTAGCAAGCAAATTTTTCTTTTCAAGCTCAAGAGATGCAATTTTCTTTAGGCCTAATTCAACATTCATGGCATCCTTTGTAGCAACTTTGCAAAGTTTATTGTAGGCTTTTTGAAGATTTGCATCCTCAGAGAGTTCCCCATCAGAAGGGTTCTCTTCAACAGACACACTGTCATTGACTATAGCAGTAGCAGTAAAAGTAATGAAGTTTCCATCCTCGTCACATCTGGACTCATCATCAGAAATTTCATTATCACTAAGGGTTACAGCCATAGCCTTCCCTTAGACCTCAAGTATATGGAACATTCAGATTTCATATGACCATACCCTTGACATCCAAAACACTAAGGACCCAAAGAATTTTTTGAAGATTGACCAACTTTTTCTCTAGGTTTTTCAAAGTTATTAACCTTAGTGGGATCATTCTTCCTAAAGTTTCTAGGTTCAGCAGTGTTTGTACCTCTTGCCTTTCTATTGTTATTCTTAAGAAAGTTTCTAAAGTTCTTGGCAAGATAAGCAATCTCTGTAATAGAGAGCTCATCATCAAATTCACCAACATCAACATCATCAACAGACTTAAGAGCCATTGATTTGGATTTGTTTGTTTTGGGTAGGTCTAACTTATAGGATTGAAGAGATCCTACAAGTTCATCAACAGGGATGGAATCAACATCCTTGCTCTCAGTGATGGTAGTCACTTTGGGTCTAAAGTCCTCAGTCAAGGATCTAAGAATCTTCTTAACAATTTTAGGTTGATCATAGATTTCACCCAGATTAAATGCAGAATTAACAATATCATTTAATTTAGCATAGAATGCATCAAAAGATTCATTATCAAAAATCCTAATGCTTTCAAATCTAGATGTTAACTGCTGCAACTTATTAATTTTTACTGCCTTAGTGCCTTTACGCACAGTTTGAAGGATTTTCCAAGCAGTATGAGCAAACTCAACATTAGAGATTCTCTTAAATTCCTCCATGGAAACAGCGTTAAAGATGGCATTCATAGTTTTGCTATTGAAACCAGCTGCTTCTTTTTGAGAAGTTTGCCACTCACTGACAAGAGTAGTGGACTTCTCCTATCCGTATTCAATGGAGTTCCAGACTCTTTCATCAATTGATTTCAGGAATACTTTCATCAAAAGATCTCAAACAGAGAGCTACCCACTCTGATACCACTTAAACAGTTTTTAGACCCCTTAACCCAACCAGATTAACCTAGTTAATTAGCCAAGTGATTAACTTAGTCAAATTATGTCAATCTAGGTCATCACAATCAAACAATCATATCAAGAATATAAAACAGCGGAAAAGTAAATAATTCAATGATATGATGACCTAGGAAACCACACGGTAAAAGCTTGGGGAGGATTTGACCTAGCTATCCTCAAGATAAATTTGAATCCACTATCTTGAAAGAATGGAAGTTCATACAATAAGAGTTACAAGCCCCCACGCTCGACTTCTTATTACTACCCACCAGTAGAACTTACTGACACAACCACGTGCAAACTCCGAAGCCACAGACTCCTTCTTTCTTGGATTCACCACCAGTTACAAGCACCCATGCTTGTTTTTCTTTAAGCTTCAATGACAGAAACTGAGTTGATCATCAAGGTGTAGATAACATCTCCTCCTTGAAAACCCTAAGCTTTGTGTAAAGGAAAGCTCCTCTAGATCTTACAAGAGATTTACACAAAATAACAATATGAGCAACCTCTAAAACGTGGCTAGAGTTGGTCAATTTATTTTCACATAACATGTCTTTGTACCTTGTTTAACTTTGATGAGCTTATTTATTACACTGTACTAGTTGAAGCTTTGTAGTGCATGTTGTGTGGGAAAGATGTTTATGGTGTTTATCACTTTGTCTTAATCTTGAAGTCACATGTTATTTGACTATCGGATTTGATCCTTTTGAGAAAGGCATAAATAACCATCTCACCACTGTTCACTAGCCAATCATGAATACCTTAGTGCATATCATAAGATTTTGTGCTCGGTACATGCATAAAAAGAACATAAGGTATAGTCTCGGTTTAATTGCTTAATGCTATGAGGCAAAATTTGTGTGTACGATATGAGGCAAAATTCAAGAAACTTACATGTTGCAAGCTTATGTTCTAGGAGATGTGAGAGTTATATGATGTAACTCTTTAAGTGATAGTCTCTTTTGAATTCTATGTGATGGATTTTGTAGACTTCGTGATTGATTGCTATTCACATATCACCTCACATGTATCTCAAGTTTTTGCTAATTGCGCACACCACACAAGTTACTTTTTGCTAAATATTGTACATATTATTGTGTGTGTTTTTGGTTTGACCAACCAAGTTTGAAAAATACCTTGAGATTTATGCACAACTGATTTGTTGCTTGAGAATTAAAAAGGGATATTTTATGAAACCTAAATCATTGGGAGAATTGGGTTTAAATCTTGGGATTTTGAAAAAATTTTCATCTCATACTCATGCATATCGTATGCATTTTTCATTAGTTTGAGGAGAGTTGCATCAATTTTTTTTTTTTTTTTTGTTTTTCAAAAACTCATTTTTTTTTACAATTTCAATCAATCGAGTCTGTTTTTCGATCAATCGAAATTGCGATTAAAAATTTCAGTGAGCCTCTATCTGATTTGTCGATTGAAACTGTTTTTTGATCAATCGAATATCGTGATTCAGGTTTTTTAAAAATTTCGTTTTGACTTGTTCAAACCACTATTTCAAAACTTTTCAAAACATTTTCACTCTCTCCGACTTGGCAAGGCTCCATAACAAATTTTTTGTCGTTTTCCTCAAAATTTCTTGCAAGGTTTCTCTCTCCATAAGCCGGTATGTCCATATTACCCTTTCTTTTGCATTGTTTTTCATGTTTTCATGCATTATTTCATGGTATTTGGGTGAATTTTTGGACTATGCATAAATTGGGATTTTTGTTTAATTAAGCCTTAGTTTGTGAAATTGATCAATGGGTTTTGTTGCTATATGGATATATTCATGATCTATGATGGTTATTTTGATCAATTTGAGGTTTTGTGAAAAATTAAAATTTCTAGGGCTTGTATTGAATCCGAATTGGGGTTTTTGTTCAATTGGGTTAAAATTGATGAAATTGGCTTGTTGTTTTGAGGTAATTGATCATTCTAATCTGTTTTCAACCTTGTGTGATGATCGATTCGTCAATTTATTTCAAAATATTCAAGTGGTTTTTCAAACTTTTGGGGTTTTGTTAGAAACTCTATATTCAAGCCAATTTTTTGAATTTGAACTTAATTTGAATCTAATTTCACTGCATTAGAGCATGCATCATGACATTTAATTTGTTCATGCATCATATAGATTTTTGTTCTATATCTGTTTTGTGCTAACTTGCAGTCTTCCCTTGGTCTTTCCTTTTTGTTATTTTTGGCTCTACTGTGTGTCCTTGTCCTTTCCTTAGCACCATGCCTAGGAAAACTAGAGCTCATAAGACTTCCTCCTCTTCATCTGAGTCACCCTCTAGGGTTGAGTTGTTTAGGGATGCAAAATGCAAAGAGGCCTATGATAAGTTGAACAATAAAAGGAAAATATGGGCTAAGCATTCTGGTATCCTAGATGAGATTGATTCAGCCATTAGGGCTAACTTTGAGAGTAGGGGCTAGTTGTCTTTGTTGGAGATAGATCATCCACACCGACCGCCCTCATAAGAGAGTTCTACTCGAACCTCTCTTGTCACGTCTATGATTCCAGCACCCTCGTTAGGAGTTAGATACGAGGTGTTGAGTACACCATTACCCCTAGGGTAGTGGCTGAGGTTCTTGGGGTCCCGGTCGTTAGGTAGCCTAACTATCCTTATGAGGAGTCTCCACCCTTAGATGATGTCATGTCATACATCATTGAATCTTCTATCTAGTGGGGTTCTGATCCACGGATCACGTTCGTTGAGCTTCCTGAGACTACCTATCTTTCTCTTAGGATAGCGTGTCATTCTTTGTGGCCTATCTCTCATCTCTACACCGTCCCTATTGAGAGATGTGTGTTTCTGTATGCCCTTGTTTTTGGTGCTTCTATTTGTTTTCTTCATCTGTTTCTTCGTTCTTTAAACAAGATTCATAGGAGTAGCGCTGTTGGTCACGCTCTTGTCTATCCTATCTTCATTCATAGGGTTTTGTTGTTTTTAGGGTTAGATGGTTTCCCCGTGTTTGAGCCCGTTCACATTATTGGTCCCATAGGTGCCACCTTCCTTAGGCAGAGGGTTACTTATATGAGAGCTCCTCAAGTTGAGCCTGCTGGTGTTGTACCCCTTCCCTCTTCTTCTACAGGTACTACATAGGCTGAGGCGTCTAGAGGTGGTGGTGCTGCTGATGCTAATGTTCCTCCATCGACTGCTTCAGATGATTTCAACATTCGACGTACGTTGGATCATGGCTTGATTGTTCAAGCGACTCATGGACAGATTTTGGTGGACTTGCTCGATGAGGTTCATGCCTTGCGTGCAGAGTTGGCACATTCTAGACGATCTCCTTTGCCGCCTCCTTTTGATGATGGATTGTGGTTGCCCTTTGGCATTCTGTCACAAAAAGGGAGAGTAGATTTTGGTTTTTGCCCGTAGTGTTTTTGCTGATAGGGGGAGTTTTGTGATTCTTTGGAGCCTGCGGTGATTAGATTGTATCTAGTAGTTGTACCTTGTATTTACATTCTTTTGGCTCTAGATGTATTTTTGTGGGCTATTCATGTTAGGTGGAGATACATTTATCTTTGTTTCTTATTTCACTGCTTATTGACTTATATTGTGTGAGTTATTCATTTTGATATATGTCTTTATTTTGTGTTTTTGTGAAATCAAGAATTTATTTTATTTACTTGTATTTTCCACACATGCGTTTATGCATTTGTTGAGTATTTCAGGAAATACAAGTTGATTCAATTGAGCTGATATCTACACTTGCAACTGATGGATAGTAGTTAGGATTGGATTTGTTTTGTAAAGGGCTGTTTTATTTGTAAACTTTGACCTTTAGTTTGTGTTTTGTCACGGATTGCCAAAGGGGGAGTTTGTTAGGTTCTAAAGATTTAGGAATTTATGTATTTAGAACTCTAATTTGTATTATTGGCAAACCATGATCAAAACAGGTTGTTTAGCCTTGTTTAGGCTTTCTCAAAATTGTGCATTTATGTAAAGTTGGAATCGAGTGGCTGCAGAAAGTATTAGTGACTTTCGGCTTGGCTTAATTGATTGAAGCTTAGACTCGATCGATCGAATATCAGGCAGAACGTGTTTTTTTGTAGATTTCCAACTCAGTCCTAACTCCTAAAATGTTTAGGATTTTATGTTTTCGCCCTAGGTATGTAAGGCAAACCTTAGCCATGTTTTAGAGGTTGCTCATATTACTGTTTTATGTAAATCTCTTGTGAGATCTAGATGAGCTTTCCTTTACACAAAACTTAGGGTTTTCAAGGAGGAGATGTTATCTACATCTTGATGATCAACTCAGTTGCTACCATTGAAGCTTAAAGAAAACCAAGCGTGGATGCTTGTAACTGGTGGTGAATCTAAGAAAGAAGGAGTCTGTGGATTTGGAGTTTGCATGTGATCGTCTCAGTAAGTTCTACTGGTGGGTAGCAATAAGAAGTTGAGTGTGGGGGCTTGTAAGTCTTATTGTATGAACTTCGATTCTTTCAAGATAGTGGATTCAAGTTTACCTTGAGGATAGCTAGGTTAAATCCTTCCTAGGTTTTTACCGTGTGGTTTCCTGGGTCATCATATCATTGTGTTATTTACTTTTTCACTACTTTATATTCTTGATATGATTGTGATAACCTATATTGGCATAATTTGACTAAGTTAATCACTTGGCTAATTAACTAGGTTAATCTAGTTGTGTTAAGGGGGCTAAAAACTGTTCAACCACTTTTAACGAAGACTTTATTGCTATCAATAGCCAAAATTGACTAAACGCATCCTGACAAGTGATTAGTGCTCTCTTTCTAGAGTAGTTTAGTACTTTATCTCAGAGGCGGAGCTGGGTGGTGGGGAGGGGGGCAGTTGCCCCCCTTGGCTCCTTGAAATAGGTATATTATGAACAATTCTTTGGTACTTTACCTAGACCAAAAAAAAAAAAAAAAGACTCCCACTTTAATACATGTACAGACCCTTAACACTAAGAAAGTAGGAAAAAAAATCTTCTCCCACATACCAAATCATATCACTTTTTCACCAAATTTACTATTATTATTAGTTTTATCTCACCAGGACGTCTTCACCCATTTCATTGTTCCTTTTTTCTCAATCATTATTTTTAGTTTACTATTCACAACATTTTTCTTGTGGAGTAATGCTATGAATACTACAAATTTTACAAATTGACGTATTACTAATCATAAAAAATTCATTCAAACATTTATTTATTATATTGTTTAAGCGTTATACATTCTTGTCACATTAGTTTGTGAGCTTTTTACAGTAGAATTTCTAGTCATTTTAGCTTTAAGAAATTATATGTCCACAACATTTTAACTACACTTTATAACAAATCTTAAATAATAGGTTGTTACTGATTGTTATTGGTGAGCAAAAAATTAATTTCAGTGGTGGGTTGAAATTTGAACCAGTATCAACTTACTACTTATGATTTGTTGTGAAAGTATTGTGAAAATCTTGCTTATCACATTCTTTTCCCAGGGCAATTCAATTAGTGGTCCTTATGAGTAACACATAATTATTAGGAAAAAAAAAGACTTAATGTCCTTTTAATACTATTTTAATCTTGCCCCCCCTCAACTAAAATCCTGACTCCACCATTGCTTTATCTTAAGGATGTCTTTGATCATTTGCATACAATGAAGGAGGTAGAATTTGTCTTCAAAGTACCTTCTATTTTATAGGATATCCCTAAAGGGACCGGACAGAGGCTAGTCGTTTTAGCTTTAAGAAATTATATGTCTACAAAATTTTAACAACACTTTACAACAAATCTTAAATAATAGGTTGTTACTGATTGTTATTGGTAAGCAAAAATTAATTTCAACGGTGGGTTGAAATTTGAACCAGTAACAATTTACCACTTATGATTTGTTGTGAAAGTATTGTGAAAATCTTGCTTATCACATTTTTTTTTTTCATGGCAATTCAATTAGTGGTCCTCATGAGTAACACATAATTATTAGGAAAAAAAATACTTAATGTCCATTTAATACTATTTTAATCTTGCCCCTCCTCAACTAAAATCCTGACTCCACCACTGCTTTATCTCAAGGATGTGTTGATCATTGGCATACAATGAAGGAGGTAGAATTTGTCTTCAAAGTGCCTTCTATTTTATCGGATATCCCCAAAGGGACCAGACAGAGGCTTCTATTGAAATCGATGTTAAATTTTTATGTGTTATCTATATTACTAATAACAAGATTCCTTGTTTAAGTTTTATCATTTTGCATATTCAAATATCTTCACACAAATTCTTAAACTCTCTAAAATACCCATATCTTTTAGTTAAATAATTTTAAATTTAAAAACACAAATCAGTTAAAAGAGTAATTTACTATTTTGTTTTTTTTTTATTATTTTTTTTAATTCCTAACTTTTAGGCTTCTTCTTTTATCTTCTCCAATACGAATTGCCACTTTTATTTTAAATTCAAAATTTCAAATTTTTATCAACACTCACGTAGAGAAAGATCCTAAAAACTAGGATACTATCTCTATCTCACTTTTAAACATTATAAAATCAAGAGTTTCTATTTCATATAGTTTCTTCAATTCATATTAGCCACTAACTCACATACAACTAACTAATTAGAAAAAGAAAGAAAAAAACTCACATAGAGAAAGATCTTAAGACACTATCTCTATTTTACTTTAAAATATTTTGACACCCAAAATAAAAAATAAAAAGAGCCTCATCATAAGCGCAAAGTGCGTGTGATGGGGCTAATATATAATATTAGTATAAAAAAAATAATGTTTATGATCGAACTATATCATACATTAATATAGCAAAAAAGTGAGTATCAAATTTAATATATAATATGTGTTAAGATTAAGAAACATATTAGAAAGTTGTAATCTATTTTTGATTAATTGTCATGGAAGTACTAGGTAAGTATTAAACTGTTACTAGCTTAGGGTAGCTTACTTCATTTTAGAAAACTAAAATAATTGAATATCAAATTTATACTAAATTTCTCTTTTAATATGGACAACCAAATTATCTATAGAATTTTTCTCAAAAAAAAAAAAAAAAAATATCTATAGAAAACTCGTCCAAAGGTTTTTACTTTAGAAAATGTGAACATCTTTTCTTCTAAATGCATCAAAGGTTCTTAATTTGTACATACTTAAATTATATACATTAAATTACAAAAAAAGTATACACACACATTGCTAATAATAGGATTCTTCTATTTAAGTTTCATTATTTTGCATACTAAAATACCCTCAATTTCATATGTTTAGAAAGTTTAAATAGTAGGGTTAGATATATAAAGTACTAATTTGAACACTCCCAAATTTTAGATAAAATTAAAAAAAGTAGCTTTTTTCACTCTATCTCTCTCTCACATAAGTTTAGCTAACTTGTTTTAATTCAATGATAATTCCTTATCCATATTCCTTAAAATTAAGCACTTCCATCTCTCCAATAAAATCAAACATAAATAAATGCTTCTCCACCTATGTTTAATCTTTAAAATATATATATATATATATTTGTATATATATCTTTTTTTTTTTCCTTCTCTTAGAGGAAGGAGCAATCCCTTCATACAATGTAAGTCTTTTAGTGCCTTCTTTTAATCTTTTTATTTCTCTTATGATTTTGATTGTTCTATATGATTTTTAGTTGCTTTTTTCTCTTTTATATTTCTGGAAAATTTTTTACCCTAAAGTGGGGTGTAAAATCCAAACACTTCCAAATTTTAGAAAGGAAAATCCAAAAACTCCTAAAATTTAGGGGACAAAATCCAAATTTTGAAATGTCAGGGTGTATAATCCAAACACTCCCAAACTTCAAGGGGTAAAATCCAAATTTTGAAATTCCAAGTTGTAAAATCTAAACACCCCCAAACTTTAGGAATGTAATTTGCAATATACCCTTATATACATCTAAAACAAAGGGAAATCAATAAAAAATTTAATGACTAGGAGATTAACAAATTTTGGGAGAAAACAGAGAATAATTTAGGAGAAACTTTTGTGTCCCTTCTATGATCTAATATGGAAGAATTGTATTGTTGCGTGAAAGATGTTTGATGGGCCTCCGCCGTTGGCCACAACTTTTGAAAGGGAAGCATAAAAGGAAAAAGGAAAAAAGAAAAAAAGAACAATCTTTGAATTGGGTTTGGCTTACTTCTAGTATTTTTCAGAAAGGAATCTTCTTTTGTTTTAATGAGAGATTACCACATTACCCACTAACTAAATAAAACGTGGAAATTAAAACCCACTACTACTTGCTATTGTATATTTAAAACAAAATGACATATCCAGTTAAAAAAGTACCGGAGGTAAGCCAAACTCCTCTGAACTTAATCTCCTATAAGCACAATGTAAAAACTAGTGGATTTTTTTTTCTTTTTTTGGATTGAGTCAAAATAGAACCAAGTCACTCTACTCTTATTTAATTTAATTTAATATTTTAATTGCGTAAAAAGTTAGAATTTGGAACAAGATTTTGCATGGAGAGACCATTATAAAAGAATGTTCAAATTAAGAGAAAAATTAGCCAAACATGTGAGTTCCAAATATTAAAAATTCATTTCATATATGCAAGTTAAAAAAAAAAAAATGGTAGAAATTAGTGGGGCCATGAGTACCTCTGCCATAATATGCATGTAGAATGCAGATTGTATTACAAATTTTAGGACATATGTGAATCATGTTAAGAACATATGTCATTTAAATTGGCTAATCCTTTGACAAAACACACTTTACTTGTAATTGGATAGATTTAGGATGTGTTTAATTCTTTAAGAATCATGTTGTTCAAGTCAAGAGTTGAAGCCATGCAAATTTGTTTAAGAAACAAGTGAAGAAGTTTTGTATTTTAAGCCTGACAGATTGCATCTATCGAGGTTTAAAAGGCAGTTTTAGCCTAATGCTTGACAGCTGCTCGATAGATAACCTATCTATTGAGATTTAAGAAAATCAGTTTTTTAGATTTGATTTCATACATATCCATGTATATGTGTTTAGGCTTTTTTTTCTCACAACCCTAAACATATATAAGGATTATTTTAAAGGGCCGTCATAAGGTTGCACTTCTTGTTGCAAGCATATTATGACCGAAGACAATTTGCCCTAGTTCATCTTTATCTTGAAGAAACTGCTACGTTTGTACATTGTAGGGTTTTGTAACCAATGAGCTTCGTGACCTTCATCGAGTGAATGAATTAAAGAACTTTACAGCCAACATTTTTCTCAAGTTTGTGGTAAGTCATGTACTTGGATCCATACATCAATTGGTTAGTCACGTACTAGGAGCCATGCATTGAAAAGGAGAGATTGTCACTACAGAACAAGTCTAATTGTGTATTGGGGTAAGGGTTCAATTGTAGGATAGTATAAAGTACTGAGATTCCTTTACTTGTAACCGCTTATTGTGATAATAGTAAATTCTATAGAGAGGTGACTTTAAATTCACCCGGTAGGGTTTTTGCCTTGGAAGTTTTTCCCATTCGTAAACAAATCACCATGTCAACTTTATTTTTCACTGCATATTAACTTGGTTGGTGATTTGTTTGTGTTGCCACGCTTATTGCATGTTAATTGATTTAATTAATTCACTTCGCTAATTAATTGGTTAATTTACCTAAGGGATCAATACATTCTTGGCCTATCAACAAACTTAATTTAATTTAATTTTCAAATGAGCATGTCATTCTCCCCAA
This sequence comes from Quercus suber, assembly GCF_002906115.3. NCBI lineage: Eukaryota > Viridiplantae > Streptophyta > Magnoliopsida > Fagales > Fagaceae > Quercus > Quercus suber. Next base: position 109,871 of record NW_027070259.1, read on the forward strand.
TTGAGATTAGGTGACATAGTAAATGTGATTGTCGAAAGAGTGATATGGACGTCATGTATGATAGCTTAAGTTTCTCTTATATGGAATCCATAATAGTATTCATCATCATAATACGTATATATAAATCATGAATATTATTATTATTATTCGTTTAGTCTTGTTGATTAGTTTAAAGGTTTTCTTATATTGACTATTAGCATGTACCAAATCATTAGGATCAATACACCAATTGGAGCACCGGAAGCATGATATTAAGTGCATGTCATGATATTTGACAAAAGAGTGTTATATAGCTAGGCATTGAAATTTCCATTTTACATCATCAAACTCCATAAAAAAAAAAAAATTCAACAACACTTAGAAGTACACTTGAGTTCTGTACTTCTATTTAGATGGACTAATCCATAAAGCTCGTGAGGTGCCGGCATGGTGGGATGAGAACTTCAAGTGGGGTGGCTTTCAAGTTTGAGAGTCCAAACCTCTCAGTCATATCAACCTGTGCATTCGAGGGAGTAGAAATGGCATACATGTATAAAAAAACCAGCAAGTGCTAAGTGCGCCATTTGACCTCCAAAAGATGCTCCAGGACATGTTCTTCTACCACTTCCAAATGGGATAAACTCAAAGTTTTGTCCCGTAAAATCAACATCCTTGTGGGCGGTGAGAAATCTTTCTGGCTTGAACTTTAATGGGTCTGACCATTTGTGATGGTCTGTTTGGATTTTCCAAAGGTTTGGGATTAGCTGGGTGCCTTTGGGACGTGGTAACCACCTATGGTGCAGTCCTCGATGAATTCACGTGGTCCTGATAGTGGTGCCTCGGGATACAAACGTAAAGTCTCTTTAATTATGGCTTGGAGGTACACCAACTTATTTATGTCCAACTCGTTTACAATTCTTTCCTTGCCACTTGGTCGTGTAGCTCATCTTGGGCCTTTTTCAATACATGGCGGTTATTCAGCAATAGTGATATTGCCCAAGTTAAGGTTACTACAATGGTGTCATTTCCACCAGTAATCAAATTCTGCAAAATGAAAATTGTTATTCATGTCCAAATGATACTGTGAAACAAAACAATCCATATCGTTTTAGTGGTTTAAAGCACAACAATACAGTCAATATTATAGGCATGGCAAATTTCATAAAATTTTTCACATTTTTAGTGTGATAGATTGTGATTGGTGCAAAAATAATTTCTTGACTGCTATGATACCTCTTTTGTTATACATCAATCATGTGAAATTTATTGTGTATTTAGACATATTGTTTAGAACATAACTCATATCAACTTATTATTTTCTCCTTTTTTAAGGTAGGAAGCACGCATACCAAATATGAGGCTTTGTTGACTATGTCAGGATCATACCTCCTAGGTCTGCTCAAATAGTGACTGAAAGCATTACGTCCATGAAATCTTGCTCTTTAGTTTCACCGAAGGCTCTCTTTCGCTTATGCTCTTCCAACCATTCCCCAAGAATGTTGTCAATCTCTTTTGTAGTTCTCTCCATGGCCTTTTCATGTCCACCCAAATCCAACCACCTAAGATATGGAATTGCATCCGACACCACAAACAAACCCAGTAAATTGAAGAAATCCCACACCGCGTTTTGGCAGCAGCCGCAGCACCATGCCTCTTTTTTCATGAACAACATCATGATTAACACCAAAGTACCGCTTTTCAGCGATCATTCTAATAAGAATCACGTTGAGACTCATGTCCCCAAACCATTGCTTCAACTTCATTAAAATTTGGCCTGACCCATTCTTTTCCTTGGTCCATAGTTTGTATAGACCTTTCAAGAACATCTCAACTTCAGAGACTCCAATATATAGGCAAGCTAGTCAAGCTGACGGGCTGATAGTAGCTCTATCGTGATTATTTTACGCAATTCACGCCAATAGGGATCATAGGGTGCAAATCCAAACATGGCATAGTTATAGCCCATGTGTTTTGTGGCCAGGGGTGTAGCTAGAAATTTATCTTTGGGGGGGGGGGGGGGGGGTCAAGACTAAGTAATCATATTGATTCACAAAAATATGTATCTATTTATTTATGTATGACCCACTCATCAATTCTCTAATGAATTTTTGTAAAAAGATTTAAGAGAATTAGTGTAAGTTATAAAAGTTGTGGGCTTGTTGATGTGTTGGGGGGAGGAGAGATGGAGGAAAGACTGAAAAAAAGTCTTTAGTAATTAAGTAAATATGAATGAAACCAGTAGTTAAGGACATATAGGGGGGCCAGTTAATTTCATTTGGAGGGGCCAGCTCTTACAACAATTCTGTATAACCTATTTTTTAGCAATTATAATAAATTTTTGAGCATTTTGGGGGGGGGGGGGGCAATTGTAAAACGTAGCTCTACCCCTGGGGTTGTGTATCCAAGCCATCTCTCCATCTCCAATAACACCTTGTTGTTTTTGACCAATAGCTTATATATCTCTTTTAAAGAATCTGATGGAAATTTAGACCTCTTAAACACAACCAGATTGAGTAGCCTAGTTAATTAGCCAAGTTGTTACTTAGTCAAATTAAGCAATCTAGGTTAAAACAATCAAACAATCATATCAAGAAAATATAGCAGGGAATAATAAATAACACAAGATATGATCACCCAGGAAAACCAAACCAGTAAAAAACCTGGGAGGATTTTACCCACCGATCCTCAAGGCAAACCAGAATTCATTATGAAAGAATCGAAGTTCATAAAAAGGACTTACAAGCTCCCCGCTCGACTTCCTAATGCTACCTACCAGTAGAACTTACTGACACGACCCCTGCAAGCTCCGAATCAGGCCTCCTTCTTTCTTGAACTTTTCAATAGCTACAACACCCACGCTTGATATTCTTTAACTTCAATGGTAGCAACCAAGTTATCATAAGATGTTGAAGTAATCTCAATCTTGAAAACCCTAAGCTTTGTGTAAAGAAAGCTCCTCTAGATCTCAAAGAGATTTACACAAAACAGCAAGTATGAGCAACAATACAACTGGAGCAACTCTAAAAACGTGGCTAGGGTTTTCCTTATATACCTAGGGCAAAAACATAAAACCTAAACGTTTTAATGAGTTAGGGTGAGTTGGAAAAACTGCGAAAATGCAATCTGTCGACTTTCGATCGATCGAATCTATTCTTCGATCAATCAGCCAGACCAAATGCCCTAATGCATCTAAGTCTCTCGATTCCAATTTACAATAATTAATCAATTTGAGCACACTTTAACAAGACTAAACATATTGTTTTGATCATGGTTTGCCAATATTACAAATTAGAGTTCTAAATACATAAATTCCTAAACCTTTAGAACCTAACAAACTCCCCATTTGGCAATCCGTGACAAAACCGTAATTAAAAGCTCAAAGTTTACAAGTAAAAGCCCTTTACAAAAATAATGCTCATAAACTCAAATTCAACCCTAACTACTATCCATCGGTTGCAAGTGTAGACAGCAGCTTAGTTGAATCAACTTTATATTCTTGAAATACTCAACAAACGCATAAACGCATGTGTGACAGAAAAGAGTAAAACAACAGGTATAACATTCTTGTAAGATTCACACACAAAATAAAGACATATATGAATGAATAACTCATAAATATAAATCAATAAGTAGTGAATCACAAAGCAAAAGAATCAATGAATATAACATGTATATCAATTAATGTTACTCCCCCTAACATGAATATCCCAAAAATGATATACAAAGTGAAGCACCTAGATACAATCTAAAAACTCCATAAGCTCCTCAAAAAACCTAAAAATCTCCCCCTAACTACAAAAACTCCTCTACAAGTCAAAAACTCCACTCCCCTTTTTTGTGAGGAATGCAAAGGGCAATCACAAGTCGCCATCAAAAGGAGGTGGTGAGGGTGAATGAAGACGCGCAAAGTCGCTCGCAGAGCATGAATCTCATCTACAAGTCCACCAAAATATGACCATGAGCTGCTTGAACGGTCATGGCAGTCTCTAGAGTACGACGAACATCAAAGTCAGTTGAAGGAGGTGGAGGAACATCAGCAGTAGCAGCAGCAGCATCATCACCAACTGGATCAGGAACATCCTCACCAGCAAGACCTGTAGAAGAAGATGGAGGAGGTGCGCTACCAGAAGGCTCAGACCTAGGGTGTTTAGAACCAGCTCGAAGATGAGCAGCCCTCTGTCTAAGAAAGACTGCACTTATGGGAGCAATCACATGAACGGCCTCAGAGGAAGGGAAACCACTAAGATCAAGATAAAGCAAAATCCTATAAATAAAAATAGGATGAACAAGAGCATGAAAAGAAGAAGAACTCCTATAAACTTCGTTCAAAGAACAAAGAAACAAATGGGGAAAACTGATAGGAGCATTAATGACAAGAGCATACAAAAAGACATACCGCTCGAGAGGAATGGTGTGAAAATGAGAAATGGGCCAGATAGAATGACAAGTTATCCTAAAGAAGAGATAGTGCAACTCAGATAGCTCAGTAGAGGTGATCCTAGGATTAGAACTCCACTAGATAGAAGACCTAGTTATGTAAGACATGACATCACTCAACAGAGGAGACTCATAATAAAGGTAGACTGGGTGCTGGACCAAGGGTACCCCTAGAGCATCAGCCACTACCGTAGGAGTAATGGAGTACTCTACGCCACGTATCCAACTCTTTACTAAAATGTTGGAATTATAGACACAAATAGAGATGTTCGAGAAGAACTCTCTAAACAGTTTTAGACGCCTTAACCCAACCAGATTAACCTAATTAATTAGTCAAGTGATTAACTTAGTTAAATTATGCAGTTCTATGTTATCACAAACATACAATCATATCAAGAATGTAAAGCAGCGGAAATATAAAAGACACAATGATATGATCACCCAGGAAACCACACGGTAAAAATCTGGAGAGAATTTGACCTAGCTATCCTCAAGGTAAACCTAAATCCACTATCTTGAAAGAATCGAAGTTCATACAAAAGGACTTACAGGCTCCCCGCTTAACTTTCCAATGCTACCCACCAGTAGAACTTATTGACACAACCATGTGCAAGCTTCGAATCTACGGACTCCTTCTTTCTTGGATTCTCCAATTAGCTACAAGCACCCACGCTTATTATTCTTTAAACTCCAATGGCAGCAACCGAGTTGATCATCAAGATGTTGATACTATCTCTACCTTGAAAACCCTAAGTTTTGTGTAAAGGAAAACTCCTCTAGATCTCACAAAAGATTTACACAAAACAAAAAAGTATGAGCAACAATACAACATGAGCGACTCTAAAAATGTGGCTAGGGTTTTACTTTTTATACCTAGGGTAAAAACAGAAAACCCAAAACGTTTAATGAGTGAGGGCTGAGTTGGAAAATTCTACAGAAAAAAATTTTACTCGAGATTCGATCGATCGAGCCAGACCGAAATGCACTAATGCATCCGCAGCCTCTCAATTCCAACTTTACATAAAAAAAATTTAACTTTGAGTAAGCCTAAACAAGACTAACCATATTGTTTTAATCATGGTTTGCCAACATTACACATTAGAGTTCTAAATACATAAATTCCTAACTCTTTAGAACCTAATAGAATTTAGAAGCTAAAATGCTCCTCACAACATTTTTTTTTTTTTTTT
>NW_027070259.1:116075-147701 GCF_002906115.3 Quercus suber
AAACAGGTTTACCATGCATCTTGTCCTTAGAAAGGGTAGGTTTAGTTTCTCTCAGATCAACCCTAATCTTCTTAGGAGGTGAAACTTCTACAGGTTTGACTACCTCACTCACAGGTGGTTTGACAGTTTCACTCACAACCTCACTCACAGAAGGTTCAGAAGAAGATAAAGGAACAAAGTTCGTGGAATGTGGAGTAGACACAAAGATGCTTTCAACATATCCTATCCCAGATTTATCAGAAGGATACTTTTGAACATTCAACATGTGATCAAGTTTAGAACTAGCAGTTCTAGCAACAGATAAATCATGTTCTAAAGTTTTAACTTTATCAAGTAAAAGCATGTTCTCAGATTTCACATGGTTCAAAAGATCATTAGCATCAAATAATTTAACAAGCAAGTTTTTCTTTCAAGCTCAAGAGAATCAATTTTCTTCAAACCAAGTTCAACATTTATAGCATCCTTTGTAGCAACTTTGCAAAGTTTATTATAGGCCTCTTGAAGATCTACATCCTCAAAGAGTTCCCATCAGAAGGGTTCTCCTTAACAGATATGCTTTCATTGACTACTACAGTAGCAGTGAAAGCAATGAAGTTTCCATCCTCGTCACATTCAGACTCATCATCAGAAACCTCATTATCACTAAGGGTTACAGCCATAGCTTTACCCTTATTTCTCAAGAATGTAGGACATTCAGATTTAACATGACCATAATCTTGACAACCAAAACACTGAGCACCCAAAGAATTGTTTGAAGATTGACCTACTTTTTCTCTAGGTTTTTCAAAGTTATTAACCTTAGTGGGATCATTTTTCCTAAAGTTTCTAGGTTTAGCAATGTTTGTACCTCTTGCCCTTCTATTTGTATTTCTCATAAAGTTTCTAAAATTCTTGGCAAGGTAAGCTATCTCTGTAGCAGAGAGCTCATCATCAAATCCACCAACCTTAACATCATCAACAGACTTAAGAGCCATTGATTTGGATTTGTTTGTTTTGGGTAAGTCAGACTCATAGGACTGAAGAGATCCTACAAGCTCATCAACAGGGATGGAGTCAACATCCTTGCTCTCAGTAATGGCAGTCACTTTGGGTCCAAAGTATTCAGTTAAAGATCTAAGTATTTTCCTAATAATTTTAGGTTGATTATAGATTTCACCCAAATTAAATGCAGAATTAACAATATCATTCAGTTTGGCATAAAATTCATCAAATGATTCATTATCAGACATCCTAATGCTCTCAAACCTAGAAGTTAATTGCTACAGTTTGTTTATCTTAACTACCTTTGTGCCTTCATGCACAGTTTGGAGGATTTTCCAAGCAGTATGAGCAATCTCAACATTAGAGATCCTTTTAAATTTCTCCATAGAAACAGCATTGAAGATGGTATTCATAGCTTTGCTATTGAAGCCAGCTGCTTCTTTTTCAGAAGTTTGCCACTCACTCACAGGAGTAGTGGGCTTTTCCCATCCGTACTCAATGGAATTCCAAACTCTCTCATCAATGGATTTCAGGAATGCTTTCATCCTTACTTTCCAACAAGCATAGTTATTCCCATCAAAGTGAGGAGGAACAACAAGAGAGTGTCCATGCTCCATGACAACAGGGGTCAAGGATCAGCTCAGAGATCAAAAAATCTCAAACAAAAGAGTTACCCGCTCTGATACCACTTGATGGAAATTTAGACCTCTTAACACACAACCAGATTGAGTAGCCTAGTTAATTAGCCAAGTTGTTACTTAGTCAAATTAAGCAATCATAGGTTAAAACAATCAAACAATCATATCAAGAAAATATAGCAGCGGAATAATAAATAACACAAGATATGATCACTCAGGAAAACCAAACCAGTAAAAAACCTGGGAAGGATTTTACCCAACGATCCTCAAGGCAAACCAGAATTCACTATGAAAGAATCGAAGTTCATACAAAAGGACTTACAAGCTCCCCGCTCGACTTCCTAATGCTACCTACCAGTAGAACTTACTGACACGACCCCATGCAAGCTCCGAATCCACGGACTCCTTCTTTCTTGAACTCTTCAATCAGCTACAAGCACCCACGCTTGATATTCTTTAAACTTCAATAGTAGCAACCAAGTTAATCATTAAGATGTTGAAGTAATCTCAATCTTGAAAACCCTAAGCTTTGTGTAAAGGAAAGCTCCTCTAGATCTCACAAGAGATTTACACAAAACAGCAACGTATGAGCAACAATACAACTGGAGCAACTCTAAAAACGTGGCTAGGGTTTTTCCTTATATACCTAGGGCAAAAACATAAAACCCTAAACGTTTTAATGAGTTAGGGCTGAGTTGGAAAAACTGCTGAAAATGCAATCTGGTCGACTTTCGATCGATCGAATCTATTCTTCGATCGATCTAGCCAGACCAAAATGCCCTAATGCATCTATAGTCTCTCGATTCCAACTTTACAATAATTAATCAATTTTGAGCACACTTTAACAAGACTAAACATATTGTTTTGATCATGGTTTGCCAATATTACAAATTAGAGTTCTAAATACATAAATTCCTAAACCTTTAGAACTTAACAGAATCATTTACCTCAGCCTCTCGAATGTGTTTGAGTGTTTCAGGGCGGTGGTTTGAGAGGACCTCTAGTGTGGCCATTTTTCTCACTTGGCGCCAGAAGGGACCATAAGGGCTGAACCCAATCATGGCATAGTTGTAACCCAAGACTTCCAGAGCTAGACCTTTCGGACAGTTGGCAAAGGCTTTGTCATTGGTAGTAAAAAACTCTTTGGCTATCTCCCAATTGCTTACTACTATTGTTCGATGCACACCTAACCAAATTGTGAAGATTGGTCCATACTTTTCAGCCATGTTACCCAAGGCTATATGAGCCGATTGTGACCCTCCAAACTGGTGGAGGTGGCCAATCAAAGGCCATACGCCACTAGCTTCAGGTAGAACTTTATTTAACTAGAAGTTCTTTGAACTCTTCTTGATATCCATACTAGAAAGAATATGAACATGAAAATGTTGAATATGCTAGCCATAGAATTTGTGAAGAATGAGCAGGAGAAGAGCATGGTTGATGCCTCCGGTGAGTGACAATTAATGGTTTTGTGGTAAAATATATATAGCCCAAATTAGTAACGAGGTGGTTCTTACAAGATACGTGGCAAGCAAGCTGAAAACAAATTTGGATTGTCAATTTAACATCTTAGAGCATCTCCAACAGACTCTCTAAACCCAAAATTTGGAGAGTAAAGCAACAAAATGATGCTCTAAAAGTCTTTCTAAGTTACTATTCATTAGCAAAAAAAGTTTGCTATTGAACAGTCACTCTCTTAGTCTGATGACCTACTGTTCATGAGCAAAAGGATTAATTCTAATAAAAAATTCAACCACCAAAAAAAAAAAAAAAGGGAAAAAAATCCTGACCCATTTGAGCAACAGTGGGGAGGAGGACAAGTGGAGGATAGGCATGCGTGAACGCTGATTTAGAATGTTATCTTCCTAATCTTTTTCATCCGCCAGCAATCTTTGAGAGAGAGAGAGAGAGAGAGAGAGAGAATCTGGTATATTTTGGAGTGGTAGAGAAGAAAAGCTAAAAGAAAAGTGAAGATAGAGAGAATGGAAAGAATTACATGTGTGGAGGAGAAAAAAAGGGGAAAAAATAAAGAAATGTATGGATGAAAAATAAAATAAAGAGATAAGGGAAGATAAAATAAAGAATAAGAAATTAAAATTGAGAAATGTTTCCGCAATATTTTCACAATACTTCACAATAAATCTTAAGTAGTGGCTTGTTACTAGCTAATACTAGTGAGAAAGAAATAATTAAGTTGTGTGTTCAAATTAAAATCAATTACAACTTATCACATATGACTTGTTGTGAAAATATTGTAAAAATTTTTAGAACGAAACAATTCTTATTAAAATTAGACGATTCTATGACTCATTATATCATTGCTACAAGTGCTCAACAAAATTTGTTAAAAAAACATCATTGGAAAATTTAAAATATTACTGTTGGGAGATTTAAAATATATAGTATTTGAGAATTTGAAAATTATAGTGAATGAAGGAAGATTGAAAAAAATATAGTAAAAAAAGAATGAAGAAATAATATTTAAATGGGATAGAGAATATGTTGGAAAGTGTATTTAAAAAAGTAGGTAGGTAAAATGTGAAATTAACTGTTTACTCTTCAATTGTTGTTATCATATTATTGGGTCAAGATCCATCTTACCTCGTTAGTAAAATGAAATTGGATAAAATATCATTTGGTAGGCATAAAATTTCTCTTTTACAAATGTGGCCATTACTATCACTTTGATTATGATCGAAATATTTCACCTAATGCTACACTGATGTGGCTCAATAAGAGCGTAACAACAATAAATACTACATTTTAATTTTAAATAATATATAGATTCCGTTGTTTGTTTTGTATATTAGAAAATTGTAGTTGTATAGTTTTCTCTTTGCCAACAATAATTGAGTTTGGTTGCAAACAAGTGTTTCAAGCTTCTATGAATGAGTTTGTTATGAATGAGTTTGTTCTTATAAATTTTTAGCTTTCTTATAAATAAGAAAGAAAAAAATTTTCAAACCTGTACCAGACTTGAATTTGTTAGATTACTATGGTCACTGTATATGTATTCTCTATAATTACCTTGTGTACTCTAATAGTGATTGCCAAGTGTGATAGTTGCTGCCATAGGATTATGTTGGAGTTAGTTACATTGATAGGTGATAGGAGTTAGTTAGGTTGGTTAGTAACAGCTGGTGACAGCTGTGAGCAGTTAGTTACAAAGGGTAGAATTAAGGGAGGGATATAAGAGTAACAACAATATGTACAAAGAAATCAATCAAAGAGTTTATGTCACAATACTTCTTTCCGTGTTCCCATTCTTCCCTTCAATTCTTTCCCTATTCTTAGGAGGCCTAACTAACCTCGAAACTAGCTACAATCTTTCTTTTTTTCTTTTGTTCTTTACAACTGGTATCAGAGCTGTGGTTCTATGACCTGATGGCTGAGACACTATCAACTGCTGCCATGGCAGGCACTAACGAAGCCAATGCCTCCCTTCGAGTTACTTCAAACCATCACAATAAGAACATTCAAGAAATCCAAAAGATTCAAGAGATTCATACCAGAACTATGAATGAGATGAATCAACATCTTATTGCAATCCTTTAGAAGTTGGGTTCTGATGAAACTAGGCCACAATCATCACATGAACCCTATCTCCAATCCAAAATTCTTCGGCAGTGTCCTTTGTGAAGCCTGTCAAGCTTGATTTCCCACGCTTTTCAGGTGAGTATCTTGCTAGCTGGGTGTACAAGGCCAACCAATATTTTGGGTATTACCAAACTCCAGCTGGGGAGAGACTCATGGTGGCCTTATTCCACATGGATTAAGAAGCTTTAGTTTGGTTTCAAGATACAGAGGAGACTGGTGTGTTCTCTAATTGGGAGGGTATGGAATAGGCCTTACATATTAGGTTTGGTTCAACACCCTATGATGATCCTATGGAGGCCCTTACTAAGTTAAGGTAAACTTCAACAGTAGCAGTTTACAAGGTAGATTTTAAGGCTTTGTCAAATAGAATCAAGGGCTTGTCTCCAATGCATAAGCTGAGCTATTTCCTAAGTGGCTTGAAGGATGAGATATGCCTGCCAGTGAGGATGCTGACTTCACTGTCATTGAATGCAGCTTTTGGATTGGCTAAAACTCAAGAGGAGGACTTGATAAGTTGCAAAAGGAGCTCTAAGATTCAGCAAGAAATAGGAAAGCCATCTATCTTGGGTCTTCCTAAAGTCAATACCTTTGTAGAAGCTAAGTCAAGAATTCCAATTAAAAGAATTTCCCCTGCCCAAATGGAAGAGAGTAAGAAAAAGGGTTTATGCTATAACTGTGATGACAAATAGGGCCCCGGCCATAAGTGTAAAAGTGCCAAAATATTCCTTCTTGAAGGTATTGAATTGGTGCTTGATTCACAGTCTGGGGCTAAGATCACTGAATTAGAGGAAGAAGTTGGAAGTCTAATCAATGAAGGGTAGAATACTAGTACTAATTTTGAGAAGGTTGAGATAACTTTATATGCTCTAATTGGTACTCCCACACTTGGTACTATGAGGATTAAGGATAAAATCAATGGAGTTAGTTTGGTAGTTTTGTTGGACACAGGTAGCACACACAAATTTATTGATGCATCATTGGTTCCTAGTTTGCATTTGCTGGTTGACCAATCTCAAACTTTGGAAGTTAAGGTAGAAAATGGTGCAATGGTGAAGACTCAAGGGTTTTGTGATCAAGCACCAGTATGCATTGAAGGGGAGGAATTTTCCATTCAATTTCATGTTCTACCACTTGGTGGGTGTGATGTTGTATTGAGAACTCAGTGGCTTACAACACTTGGTGATATTCAATGGAATTTTCAGTTTTTAACTATGGAGTTTTGTCATAAGGGGTACAAGGTTTTGCTGCAAGGATTGAAGCAATCTGGTTCACATCTTCATGATGGGGATCAATTCTTTAAGACTCCAATCAAGAAAGGTCTTTTGGTTCACATCTTAACTCCCTCTTTAGTTGAAGAGCAGGCTGCTCTACCTGTAGAAGTGGCAAATTTACTTTAAGACTTTGCTCAGGTTTTTGACACTCCAGTAGGGCTACCTCCTCTTAGGGGGCATGAACATCACATTACTCTTAAGGAAGGAGCTCAACCAGTCTGCCAAAGGCCATACATGTATCTTTTTTACCAAAAGAATGAGATAGAAAAGATAGTTAAAGAATTATTGGTTACTGGATCAATAAGAAATAGTTGTACTCCTTTTGCCTCCCCTGTTTTGTTGGTAAGGAAGGCAGATGGGTCCTGGCATATGTGCATTGATTATAGGGCACTTAACTTGAATACTGTTAAGGATAAATTCCCTATACATGTTATTGATGAATTACTTGATGAATTGAATGGTGCTTGCATATTTTCTAAACTTGACATAAGGTCTGGATATCACCAAATTAGGATGAGTAAGGAGGACATTCCTAAAATAGTTTTTAGGACTCATGAGGGGCATTATGAATTTCTGGTTATGCCATTTGGCCTCACTAATGCACCTTCAACATTTCAATCCCTAATGAATCAAGTGTTTAAACCTTTTCTTAGAAGGTTTGGTCTAGTATTCTTTGATGATATTCTAGTTTATAGCAAATCCTTGGTTGATCATGCCTTTCACCTTAAAGCCATGTTGGAGGTGTTAGCCTAGGAACAATTATTTGCTAAGAAATCCAAGTGTGTTTTTGCTTGTGGTGAAGTTGAGTATTTAGGGCACTTGATTTCTAGTGAGGGGGTAAGAACAGATCCTAAGAAAACTATGGCAATGTAACAATGGCCTACTCCAAAGGATGTTAAGGCTTTGAGGGGTTTCTTAGGTCTCACAGGGTATTATAGGAAATTTGTAAAAGGGTATGGGCAAATTGCAGCCCCATTAACTTCTCTTCTAAGGAAGGATTTTTTTACTTGGAATGAGGAAGCTAATTTGGCTTTCCAAAATCTCAAATCAGCTATGTCCAACCACCTGTTTTAGCTCTTCCAGACTTTGATAAAATGTCTGTGGTGGAGTTTGATGCTTCAAGAGTTGGGTTGGGTGATGTACTGATGCAGGAAAGGAGAGTTATAGCTTTCCACAGCCAAGCTCTCAAGGGCAAGTGTTTGGCCTTATCAACTTATGAAAGGAGACTACTGGCCTTAGTGACTGTTGTGCATAAGTGGAGGCCATATTTGGTTGGGAAGCCTTTTCTGGTGAGGACAGACCAGCAGAGCCTTAAGTATATCTTAGAGCAGAAAAGAGGTACTCCAGCTCAACAAAAGTGGATTACCAAGTTGTTAGGGTATGCTTTTATTATGTAATATAAGAAGGGTAAGGAGAATGTGGTGGTTGATGCTTTGTCAAGACAGGTTTCTGGTGGTGGAGTTTCTTCTTAGGAGGGTGTTTTGTGCATGATTTCCTTTCCCACCCCTGATTTCATTCCATTATGAGTATCTTAGATGCTTTTCAAGTAGGGAAGGAAGGTCCTAAGAGCTTCACTATGTAGAATAGATTGCTGTTTTATAGGAGCAGAACGTATTTGGGGACTTGTGATTCATTGAAGACAGCCATTTTTTAGCAGGTTCATGATGGGCCATGGGGGGTCATTCTGGTTTCCTTAAGACATTGCATAGGGTTCAAAAGGACTTTTACTGGCTTGGGTTAAGGGCAGATGTTAGGAAGTGTGTTAAGGAGTGTGATACCTATCAAAGGCTCAAGCATGAAACCTGTAATCCAGTAGGTCTGCTACAACCCTTGCCTATACCAGAGAGACCTTAGGTGGCTGTGAGTATGGATTTTGTTAAGGGTCTTCCAAAATCTCAGATGAAGGAGGTGGTTATGGTAGTGGTGGACAGGTTTACAAAGTTTGTTCATTTTGTAGCCTTGTCTCATCCATACACTGCTTCTAAAGTAGCAACTCTTTATATGCAACATGTGTTCAACTTACATGGAATGCCTACTTCAATTGTTAGTGACAGGGACCTTATTTTTACTTCTCATTTTTGGCAAGATCTAATGAAGCTTCAAGGCATTTAATTAGCCATGTCCTCAGGCTATCACCCCCAAACAGATGGCTAAACAGAGGTGCTGAACAAAAGTCTTAAGCATTATTTAAGAGCTTTTGCAGCTAAAAAACCAGCTACTAGGGTTGAATGGTTGCCCCTTGCTGAATTCGGGTTTAATACTAATTTTCATACCTCACTCAAGCTGATCCCATTTGAAGCATTGTATGGATATCCCCCACCTAGGCTTATGGACTGCATTCTTGGAACAATAAAGGTTGAAGGTGTGGATGCTCATCTGAAGTCTAGACAACAGTTGACTTCTTCGTTAAGGCAAAACCTGGTAGTAGCACAAGAAAGGATGAAGCTGTATTCTGACAAGCATAGGATTGAGAGGAGTTTTTCTGTGGGAGATTGGGTTGTTGGGAAATTTAGACCCTAGTTGATAGAATTAACAAGTTTTAAATCGAAATTGTTAATTAGATTTATTATGAATAAAACTTGTTAAAATAAACAAACATCAATATCATGTCAACATCATGTAACGGAAAAATAAAAAAGACAAGATATGGTGACCCAAGAAAACCAATGAAACAAACTAGTTTCACAGTAAAAAACCTGAAGGGAAACCTTCACGAAAAGCAATCCACTATAGTAAAGAGAATTTTAAAATCTAGTACAAAACCTTTGTCCCTAAACTCTACAATCCCTGTAGATGAACTCACAGCAGAAACCTTCTATCACTTCAGAATTTCTAAACGCTTCAATATATGAACGCCCACCCTTTGATGCACGAATTCTAGTACATGACTAACCAATTGCACGAATCCCAGTACGTGACTTAATCGCCATCTAAAGGAAGATTGTTGGGTACAAAGTTCTTCACTTCATCAACAATGAAGATCAAAAAGCACTTGGTTACAAAACCCTAAGGCGCAAAGACGCAATAGCTTCCTTTAGAGAGAATAAGGCATCGGTCACCTTTTGCATATGTTCTCCTTTTATTCTCTTATGTGACGGCCTCTAAAATAAGCCTTATATAGGTCTAGGGTTGTGAGAAAAGAAAACCTACACATACATGTCAGCATGGATCGAAAATCAGATCTGAAAATCTAAATTCCTGTAACCTCGATCGATCGAGAGTTGTCGAGGAGGTGTCGAGCTTTAAACCTCAACAGATACAGCTATCGAGGAGTTGTTAAGGAGATAAGAGCTTTCTCAATTGATCCACTAGTTGTCGAGAAGCTATCAAGATTGCGATAAGAAGAAGTTGAAAATCTCGATAGATGGCCTAGTTGTTGAGAGGTGTCGAGAAGCTATCAAGCTATCTATCCACAGGTGTCGAGCTATCTATCTAACTTTGGTGAACAACTTTTTTTCATTTGTTTCTTGGTCTAATCTTCATGGTTTTAATACTAGACTTGAATGACATGTTTCTTCAAGTATTAAATACATCCTAGGTCTACCCAATTACAAGTAAAGTGGGTTTTGTCAAAGGATTAGCCAACTACATAAGTATTGACATATGTTCCTAACATAAATCACATATGTTCTAACAATTTCCCCCTTTGAAAATCCATGACAAGACTATAACAAACAAATAAGCATATGAGAGAAGTCATAAATTACTCAACTTATATTCACTTGTTAAATACAATAATATCTATCCTTACACAAACTCTTGAAAAACTTTGCAAGAGGAGAGTTTATGGCAAGTAGACTTTGACAACCTGTGTTTTTTAAACACTTTAAACAAAACTCATCAAAGCATCTTAGTGTGAAATAGAAATAATGCATAAAGAGAGAAAAGAAACAACACATATAAAGGTAGGTGAAGAAGACATACATTATCATATAAATAACAAAGATAAGCACAATGTATATACACATGGTTACAAGACTAGTGTACAAGAAAAAGGAGGTAAGCACTCCCCTTAACAAGATGAAACACATCTCCCCCTTACAGAGGCATGTATTTCTCCCCCTAACATTTAGAATGTTAAAAAGAAACCACATATGTCCTAATAATTTCTCTCTCTTTTTGTCATGATTGACAAAGGGTACAAGAAGTTAGAAAGCTTCACCCGAGAAACATAAAGATGATCAAGGGCGTACAAAGAAATCTATATAAATGCATGAATGTAGTGAAACAAGATGCTATGGATGAAAAGATAATCAAAAAGATGCAAAACATGAGAAAAAACAAAAATCTCTCAACAAGAAAAAAATGTTAAGCACATAGATTCCAAAACACACACACACACACATACTAAACAAGTCTAATTAATTTTATACTTCAAAAACAAGTCAAGACAATTTAGTGAGCATACATTAACACATGTAAAACCTTGTGATGGGCAAATTACATTGTATCTGCACATGTATCAAGAGTAGCAAAGAATATTAGATGTTGTGTGTGAAAAACATCGTAAGATTGCATGAGTGTATACATGTTATGACAATTTGAGATATGAGAAAATTACTTGAACTCACACACAATCATAACTGTTTGATGGAGATTATCACATTTGAGGTACATCCTATAACTCTCACGTCTCCTAAAATACATGCTTGCAATCATATTTAAAGCATTTTTTTTTTTTATCTTTTTTCTTTGCATATTTTTCTTTTTACTAAGTATATCATGCACGGGCATATAAGAGAGAGAAAAGAAATACCCAATGATATTTGATATTCCAATTTTGCTATGCCGAAGCACATAAATGTCATTGACATTACACTTTTGCTATGCCGAAGCATATAGATGTCATTCCATGATTGGCAGGCAACAGTGGCGAGATAGTTATTTATGCATTTCTCTTAGGATTTTCTAGTCATTTCCGTCAAAAAGAGTGATACGAGTGTTATGTACAAGAGATCACTTAATTTTACTCATCACAAACACAAGCCACAAATCTCACTTGCTTAGTTATGCATAGAGTACTCATCTAAGTTATAAGAGATACAAAGTTTAGAAAACTTTGTTTTAATGGTCATTCAAGGTACACAAGTACCAATGTACACAAAACACACACTGTTTTTGTGTTTTTCTAATTTTCCCTTTTTATTTTTATTTTGAAAAAAAAAAACAAAATAAAAACTAAACAACCAAACAAAAACAGACAAACAACATGAAAGCATGAAAAAAAGATGCATATGCATGAAGGCTTGATAGAAAAATGCAGATGCATGAAAGCATGATTCCAAGAACAAATAAGAAATCAAGCAAAAAGAGTCCTACTTTAGATAGAAAGAATTAAAGTAGAAGACAAACAGCAACGACAATTAAGTCTTAGGCTCATTTCTCACCCATACAGCACGAGTCTTTGGCTGTTAAGATGAAAATGCACATGTTCTAGTATGCCTACTAAAGGACATAGAAGAATTAAAATTCTCCTGAAATTGAGTTAAAAAGCTCAAAACTTTTAATAACTCACCAAGAGTTTCCATGACAACGGGAGTCAAGGATCACACTCAGGAAATTAATCCAATTAGAGTGTACCCGTTCTGATATCACTTGTTGGGAAATTTAAACCCTAGTTGATAGAATTAACAAGTTTTAAATCCAAGTTATTAATTAGATTTATTATGAATAAAATTTGTTAAAACAAACAAACGAACATCAATATCATGTCAACATCATGCAGCAAAAAAATAAATAAGACAAGATATGATGACTCAGGAAAACAAATGAAACAAACTAGTTTCACAGTAAAAAACTTAGGGGAAAACCTTCCCGAAAAGCAATCCACTATAGTAAAGAAAAGTTTCAGATCTAGTACAAAACCTTTGTCCCTAGACTCTACAATCCCTGTAGATGAACTCACAGCATAAACCTTCTACCGCTTCAGAACCTCTAAACTCATCAATATATGAACACCTTCCTTTGATGCACAAATCTCAGTACGTGACTAACCAATTGCGTGGATCCCAGTATGTGACTTAATCACCAACTAGAAGAAGATTATTAGCTACAAAGTTCTTCACTTCATCAACAATAAACATCAAAAATCACTTGGTTACAAAACCCTAAGGCGCAAAGACGCAATAGCTTCCTTTAGAAAGAATAAGGCATCGGTCACCTTTTCATATGTTCTCCTTGTAGGCATCAGTCACCTACACATACATGTCAGCATGGGCCGAAAATCAGATCTGAAAATCTGAATTCCCTTAACCTCAATCAATCAAGAGGTGTCGAGTAGGTGTTGAGCTTTAAACTTCGACAGATATAGCTATCGAGAAGCTATCGAGGAGCTGTCGAGGAGACAGAAGTTTTTTCGATCGATCCACCAACTATTGAGAATCTATCGAGATTGCAATAAAAAGAAGTTGAAAATCTCGATAGATAACCTAGACGTCGAGAGGTGTCGAGTAGCTATCGAGCTATCTGTCCACAGGTGTCAAGCTATCTGTCTAGCTTTAGTGAATAGCATTTCTTCACTTGTTTCTTAGTCCAATCTTCATGGCTTTAATATTAGACTTGAACAACATGTTTCTTCAAGTATTAAATATATCCTAGATCTGCCCAAATATAAGTAAAGTGCGTTTTATCAAAAGATTAGCTAACTACATAAATATTGACATAGGTTCCTAACATGAATCACATATGTCCTAAAGTGGGTATTTCTATGACTTCAAGCTTACAAGCAGAAGTCCCTTAAGCACCACCAAGTGCAAGAACTATCTCCTAAGTACTATGGACCATTCTAGATCTTGTAAAAGGTTGGAGAGGTGTCTTATAGGTTAGATTTGCCTCCAAATTCTAAGATACATCTCACTTTCCATGTGTCCTGCCTGAAAGCTAAGCTTGGGCAGCATGTGATCTCTATTCCAACCTTACCGCCTATTGATTTGGAAGGGGTTGTTATTTTAGAACCAGTAGCTGTTCTTAAGGAAAGGACTCATCAACTTCGCAATAGGACTATCACTCAAGTTCTAGTTCAATGGCAAGGTGAAAGTCTTGATGATGCCACTTGGGAGAGCTTGTATGTTCTGCAGCAGATGTTCCCTCACCTTGTGGGCAAGGTCTTTTAAAGGGGAAAGTATTGTTAGATTACTGTGGTCATTCTATATGTACTCCCTATAATTACCTTGTGTACTCTAATAGTGATTGCCAAGTGTGATAGTTGCTTCCATAGGATTCTGTTGGAGTTAGTTACATTGATTGGTGATAGGAGTTAGTTAGGTTGGTTAGTAGCAGCTGGTGACAATTGTGAGCAATTAGTTATAGTGGGCAGAATTAAGGGAGGGATATAAGAATAACAACAATATGTACAAAGAAATCAATCAAAGAGTTTATGTCACAATACTTCTTTCCGTGTTCCTATTCTTCCCTTCAATTCTTTCCCTATTCTTAGGAGGCCTAGCTAACCTCGAAACTAGCTACAATCTTTCTTTTTTTCTTTTGTTCTTTATATAATGAATGGTATTAACACATGAAACTAAATCAATTCTAAACTGATATCGCGTCTGGAAACTTTATTATCAAGAGATAAAGAATTTTGACACGACAGATATTATTACTATAAATATGATAGGATTTAAACTTTTTTTTTTTTTTTTGATAGGAAATTGAGTTCATTAAGATGAAATTGAAGTACAACAAGGCAACTAAACTACAAAGGGTACAATTTAGGCAGGTTCCAGTTGGAGGAGATGTTGAACCATAGGAGGATCAATCCACTTCCAAACCTGATAAGTACCATTACATCAAGCATAACTAGCTAGCTCATGAGCTACCTTATTGTATTCCCTTTTCAACTGCTGAATTTTTCCAACAACTAAAGGTCTCAAGGATGCTATTAATCCCCTGATGCAGATGGCCAAGACTGCCATTTGTATTCCCAGCCTGAATATCTTGGACAACCATAAGAGCATCTGAATTTATATAAATCTGTGACAGCTCCAGCTCCTTAGACAAGAGCACTCCATTCTCAACCGCTAATATCTCCGTCTCTTCGCCGGAACGTTGCCCAGGCAGAGTCTTGCACAGTGCTGCTATGGTGTCGCCCTTTCTATCCCTTATGACTACCCCAATACTAGACAATCTGCCATCAGCTGAGGTAGCTCCGTCTACATTTATTTTGAACACACCTGGAGGTGGGCCTTTCCACCCTAAAACCACTGGCTGCTGGTTTTGACAGCAGATAGTACTTGCTTCTTTGAAGTCAATGATAAGTCTCCTGGCATAGTTCCAGACCTATGCAGGGGAGTGGTCAATATCTTCAAAGACTATTTGGTTGCTGTTGCACCAAATGGCCCAGGCCAGCCCGAAAAAAGTTTCAAGATATTGGGGGGTTCCATTAGACAAAAATTCCATAGCTATATCTGATATGTCTAAGGGTCCTGCTCTCCGATTCACTGGGCACTCAGGATTTAAACATGTAACAAGGCGTAGCTAGCAATCAAATGCTTCTCTAATAGGAGAAAAGATTCTAACACCAAATCACCTACTTTGACATCGTAGTAGATTATTGATTATCCAAAAATTTAAATTTACGAAATAATAAATTTAATTATTTAAATAACACTCTAATTGATCTATTTTAAATTGAAAGTAATATTTAAAACTTAGACAGAATAGTTAGCTAAAGAAAACTAATGTATTTATAGTGAGCTATATGAAGAAAACACCCAACTTTGTAGTACAACTCATAAGATTAAAGTTTTTTTTTTATTATTTTCATATTACATATGATCAATTGATATGATTTATCATACAATATCATTCAAAATAGGTATATGCTTGAGTAACAAGGCGAGGAGTAAGATTGACTTCCAATGGGGTGGCTTTTAGGTTGGTAAGTCCAACTTTCTCAATCATGTCCACGGGATCATCAGATGGGGTTGCAATTTCAAAAGCATGCAACAAAATACTTCGTATGAGTTGTGTAACTTGTAGAGCAAATGAAATCCCAGGCACATTCTTCTACCGCTGCCAAATGGCATCTACTCAAAATGTTGGCCCTTAACATCAACATCGTTATGAGTTGTAAGGAATCTTTCAGATTGAAAGTCAGTTGGATCCACCCATACACTTGGGTCTCGATGGAGTTTTGGAATATTAACAAAGAGCTGTGTACCTGTTGGGATGTTATAGCCAGCCAAAGTATAGTCTTCCAAGGACTCACGTGGCACTAAGGGTGGTCCAGCAGGGTATAAACATATTGTTTCTTAGAGGATAGCTTGGAGATATTCCAAAATATTCACATTTGATTCCTTCACTTGCCTCTCTCTACCAACTTGGTTGTTGAACGGTTTTAGACCCCTTAAAACACAACCAGATTGAGTAGCCTAATTAATTAGCCAAGTTGTTACGTAGTCAAATTATGCAATTCTAGGTTAAAACAATCAAACAGTCATATCAAGAATATAAAGCAGTGGAAAAATAAATAACACAAGATATGATCACCCAGGAAACCACACGGTAAAAACCTGGAGAGGATTTGACCTAGCTATCCTCAAGGCAAACTTGAATCCACTATGCGAAAGAATCGAAGTTCATACAGAAGGACTACAAGCTCCCCGCTTGACTTCCTAATGCTACCCACCAGTAGGCTCCGAATTCACGGACTCCTTCTTTCTTGGATTCTCCAATCAGCTACAAGCACCCACGCTTGATATTCTTTAAGCTTCAATGGTAGCAACCGAGTTGATCATCAAGATATTGAAGTAATTTCTACCTTGAAAACCCTAAGCTTGGTGTAAAGGCAAACTTCTCTAGATCTCATAAGAGATTTACATAAAACAGAAAAGTATGAGCAACAACTCAACTGGAGCAACTCTAAAAATGTGGCTAGGGTTTTTCTTTATATACCTAGGGTAAAAACAGAAAACCCAAAACGTTTAATGAGTTAGGGCTGAGCTGGAATTTTCTGCAGAAAAACATTCTGCCCGAGCTTCGATCGATCGAGTCTTTCCTTTGATTGATCGAGCCAAGCCGAAATGCACCAAAGACTCCTTCTTTCTTGGATTCTCCAATCAGCTACAAGCACCCACGCTTGATATTCTTTAAACTTCAATGGTAGCAACCAGATGTTGAAGTAATCTCTACCTTGAAAACCCTAAGTTTTGTGTAAAGGCAAACTCCTCTAGATCTCACAAGAGATTTACACAAAACAGAAAAGTATGAGCAACAACTCAACTGGAGCAACTCTAAAAACATGGCTAGGGTTTTTCTTTATATACCGAGGGAAAAACAGAAAACCCAAAACGTTTAATGAGTTAGGGCTGAGCTGGAATTTTCTGCAGAAAAGCATTTTGCCCGAGCTTCGATCGATCGAGTCTTTCCTTCAATCGTTCGAGCCAGGCCGAAATGCACCAATGCATCTTGCAGCCACTCGATTCCAACTTTACATGAAAGACCAACTTTGAGCAAGTCTCAACAAGACTAAATAACATGTTTTGATCATAGTTTGCCAACACTACAAATTAGAGTTCTAAATACATACATTCCTAAATCTTTAGAACCTAACAAACTCTCCCTTTGGCAATCCGTGACAAAACACAAGCACTAAGCTCAAAGTTTACAATTTAAAAAGCCCTTTACAAAATAATGCTCATAAATCAAAATTCAATCCAAACTACTATCCATTAGTTGCAAGTGTAGACAGCAGCTCAATTGAATCAACTGTTTATTCCTGAAATACTCAACAAACGCATAAACACATATGTGACAGAAAATAGTATATAAACAGGTATATCATTCTTGTATGATTCACACAACACATAATAAAGACATATATCAATGAATTAACTCAAAGAATATAAATCAATAGACAGTGAATCCAAAGAAACAAGAATCAACAAAAAAATCATGTATATCAATCAATGTTACTCCCCCTAACATGAATATCCCAAAAAAAAATGATATACAAGGTGAAGCATCTAAATACAATCTACTCCACAAAACAAAAAAAAATCTCCCCCTAACTACAAAACTCCTCTACAAAACTCTACTCCTCCTTTTTGTGACGGAATGCCAAAGGGCAATCACAATCCATCATCAAAAGGAGGTGGTGACGGCGATCGAAAACGCGCCAGATCAGCTTGTAAAGCTCGGATCTCGTCAAAAATGTCCACCAAAGGTTGACCACGAGCCACCTGGACGGTCATGACAGTCTCCAAAGTACGACGAATATCAAACTCATCCGAATGGAGGTGGAGGAGCAGCAGCAGCATCAGGATCAGGAACATCCTCACCAGTAGGATCTGTAGAAGAAGAGGGAGGAGGTGCGGACCCAGAAGGCTCAGACCTAGGGTGTTTAGAGCCAGCTCGAAGATGAGTAGCCCTCTGTCTAAGAAAAGACGCACCTATGGGACCGATAACATGCGCAGGCTCTGAGGAAGGGAAATCCTCTAAACCGAAATAGAGAAGAATCCTATGAATAAAAATAAGATGAACCAGTGCATGAGAAGAAGATGAACTCCTATACACATCGTTCAGAGAACGAAGGAACAAGTGGGGAAAACTGATAGGAGCATTAATAACAAGAGCGTACAGAAATACACACCTCTCGAGAGGAATGGTGTGCTGATGAGAAATGGGCCAAAAGCAATGACACGCTATCCTAAAGATAAGATAGTGTAGCTCAGAAAGCTCAGCAGTGGTGATCCTAGGATCAGAACCCCACTGGATAAATGACCCAGTGATGTAAGACATGACATCACTCAGAACAGGAGACTCATCATAGGGATAGACAGGGTGCCAGACCAATGGTACCCCTAGAGCATCAGCCACTACGGTAGGAGTAATGGTGTACTCTACACCTCGTATCCAACTCTTTACTAAAGTGTTGAAATCATAGACGCGGATCGAGATGTTCGAAAAGAACTCTCGGATCAAGGTAGCAGGTGGAAGAGGATCAGAAATATCCACCAAGGGTAACCAGCCCCGACGCTCTATGGTTGCCCTAATGGCAGGATCTAACTCATCTAGAATAACAGATCGCTCAGACCAGATCTTACGCCTAAGGTTCAGCTTCTCATAAATTTCCTGGTTCTTCTCACTAGGAAATTTCTCTCGGTCAAAAGATGGAGGGGAAGGAGTAGGTGAGGGGATGGACCTACGAGCTCTAGTCTTCCTAGGCATGATGCTAAGGAAAGGACAGAGACACAAGAAAGAGAGAAAAAAAAACTAAAAAACTAAGGGCAGACTGCAAATTAGCACAAAAAAAATATAGAGCAAAAATCTATATGATGCATGAACAGTTAAAATGGCATGATGCATGTACTAATGCAGTAAACGCAGTTCAAAATTAAGTTCAATTGAAGAAAAATGGCTTGAGTATAGAGTTCCTAACAAAAACCCCAAAAAAAAATTTTAAAACCACTTGAAAATTTTTGAAACACATGGATGAATTAAGCATTACAAAACAGAACACATAGATTATAATGCCTAATCACATCCAATCAACAAGCCAATTTCAACAAATTCAACCTAATTGAACAAAATCCCCAATTCGGAACCAAACATAAACCCTAGAAATTTCAATTTCTCACAAAACTCAAAATTGATCAAATTAATCAATCACAATCAAGTTTATAACATGTCCCCATCAAAACCCATTGATCAATTGCACAAAATTTGGCATGAATCATCAAAAATCCCAATTTTAGAAAGGTCCAAAAATTTGAGATAAAATGCATGAAAAATGCAATTAAAACCAAAAATGAGGGGCAAAAGAGACTTACCGGCTAGAGGGAAGAGAAATCTTGCAAAAAATTTGGAGGAAAACGACAAAAAAATCCGTTGTAGATTCGTGCCAACTCGGAGAGAGAAAAGAAGGTTTGAAAAAGCTTTTGAAAAGTGAATAGATTCAGTCAAAGAACACTATTTGAAAAAGCTGATTCACGACTTTCGACTGATCGAAAATTACTTTCGATCGATCAAAAATTACTTTCGATCGATCGAGTCACTCCGAAAGTTTTAAAAAGGATTTTAAATATTTTCGATCGATCGAAAAATAGAATGGATCGATCGAAACAGGCAGTGGATCACAGTATTTTGAGAAAAATTTCAGTTTTGAAAAACTCAGACCACTTTTTGAAAATAACTCCTCAAAGCACTAAAAACAATAAAACACAATGCATGAGTATGAGATGAAATGGAATGCTTTTCCAAAAACCCAAAATTTATAATCCCAAATTCTCCAAAAACAGTTTCAGCCAGTTCTTCATTTAATTTCACAGCCAAAAATTATGTTTTGCATAATTCTCAAGACATTTTTCAAACTTAGTTGGTCAGACCAAAAACACACACAATAACATGTACAGTGTTTAGCAAAGAGTAACTTGTGTAGTGTGTGCAAACTAGCAAAAACTTGAGATACATGTGAGGTGATATGTGAATAGAAATCAATCACAAAGTCTACAAAATTCATCACACAGAATTTAAAAGAGACTATCACCTAAAGAGTTACATCCTATAACTCCCACATCTCCTAGAACAAAAGCTTGCAATCATGTAAGTTTCTTGTATTTTTGCCTCATTATTATGTGAGATGACATCAAGCCTAATAGTACACACCAATTTTAAGCATTAAGCAATTAAGTTGAGGCTACACCTTATGTTCTTTTTGTGCATGTGCTACACTTTCTCAAGCACAAAATTTTATGATATGCACTAAGGTGTTCATGATCGGCTAGTGAACAGTGGTGAGATAGTTATTTATGCCTTTCTCAAAAGGATCAAGTCCGACAGTCAAACAATATGTGACTTCAAGATCAAGACAAAGTGATAAACACCATAAACATCTTTGCTACACAACATGCACTACAAAGCTTCAACTAGTCAAGTGCAATAAATAAGCTCATCAAAGCTAAACAAGGTACATAAGACATGTTATGTGAAAATAAATTGACTAACCTTGTTTTCAAAAAACCAAGAAAACAATGTCAAACACATTTTTGCTTTCTTTTGCTTTTTTTTTTTTTATTAAAAAGAAAACAAATAAATCCTAGAATGAAATGCATGAATGTAATGCAATGCAAGTCCTAGAAGAAAAAAAAACACAAAAACCAAAGAACAATGGTCACAGAGGAATGAGCAATGAAGCACAAGGACCATGTCAGAGGGACTCAATTAGGTCGAGTCTTTTGCGTCCAAAACCTTTTAGATGCACCATGAGTATTGGAGTTCTTATTCACATTCGCATGATTTCCAACTCCAGGATTGGAATAAAGGTTCAACGCCTTTACCAATTCACCAATAAGTGCCATAGGATCTTGTGCTTGAGGCACAGGCACCTTCAGTTTGTTTGCTCTCTTAGCAGCTTGAAGCTTGTAACACTTAGGACGAATGTCCAGACTTTCCACAGTAATGACAAACCCAAGTAGGTTTACCATGTATCTTGTCCTTAGAATGGGTAGAATCCTTAGGTTTAGGCACTCCTAGGTCAACCCTAATCTTCTTAGGAGGTGAAATTTCTATAGATTTGACAACCTCACTCACAGGGGGTTTGACAGTTTCACTCACAACTTCACTCACAAAAGGTGAAGAAGAAGAAGAAGGAACAAAGTTCGTGGAATGTGGTACAGGATCAAAGATGTTTTCAACATATCCTAAACCAGATTTATCAGAAGGATACTTTTGAACATTCAACATGTGATCAAGTTTAGAACTAGCAGATCTAGCAACAGATAAATCACGTTCCAAAGTTTTAACTTTCTCAAGCAAAAGCAAGTTCTCAGATTTAACATTGTTCAAAAGATCATTAGCATCAAACAGTTTAACAAGCAAATTTTTCTTTTCAAGCTCAAGAGATTCAATTTTCTTCAGGCCAAGTTCAACATTCATAGCATCCTTTGCAGCAATTTTGCAAAGTTTATTGCAGGCCTCTTGAAGATCTGCATCCTCAGAGAGTTTCCATTTAGAAGGGTTCTCTTCAACAAATATACTTTCATTGACTACAGCAGTAGCAGTGAAAGCAATGAAGTTTCCATCCTCGTCACATCCGAACTCATCATCAGAAATCTCATTATCACTAAGGGTTACAGCCATAACTTTACCCTTAGACCTCAAGAATGTAGGACATTCAGATTTCACATGACCATACCCTTGATAGCCAAAACACTGAGCACCCAATGGATTGTTTGAAGATTGACCAACTTTTTCTCTAGGTTTTTCAAAGTTATTAACCATAGTGGGATCATTCTTCCTAAAATTTCTAGGTTCAACAGTGTTTGTACCTCTTGCCTTTCTATTGTTATTCCTAAGAAAGTTTTTAAAGTATTTGGCAAGGTACGCAATCTCTGTAGCAGAGAGCTCATCATCAAATCCACTACCATCAACATCATCAACTGACTTAAGAGCCATTGATTTGGATTTGTTCACTTTGGGTAGGTCAGACTCATAGGATTGAAGAGATCCTACAAGCTCATCAACAGGGATGGAGTCCATATTCTTGTTCTCAGTTATGGCAGTTACTTTGGGTCTAAAGTCCTCAGTTAAAGATCTAAGAATCTTCCTAACAATTTTAGGTTGATCATAGATTTCACCTAAATTAAAAGCAGAATTAACAATGTCATTTAATTTAGAATAGAATTCATCAAAAGATTCATCATCAGACATTCTAATGCTTTCAAATCTAGAAGTCAATTGCTGCAGTTTATTGATCTTAACTGCCTTTGTGCCTTCATGCATAATTTGGGGGATTTTCCAAGCAGTATGAGAAACCTCAACATTAGAGATCCTCTTAAATTCCTCCATAGAAACAGCATTGAAGATGGCATTCATAGCTTTGCTATTGAAGCCTACTGCTTCTTTTTCAGAAGTTTGCCACTCACTCACAGGAGTAGTGGGCTTCTGCCATCCATATTCAATGGAATTCCAAACTCTCTCATCAATGGATTTCAGGAATGCTTTCATCCTTACTTTCCAATAAGCATAGTTATTCTCATCAAAATGAGGAGGAACAACAAGAGAGTTTCCATACTCCATGACAACAGGGGTCAAGGATCAGCTCAGAGATCAAAAAATCTCTAACAAGAAAGCTACTTGCTCTGATATCACTTGAACGGTTTTAGACCCCTTAAAACACAACCAGATTGAGTAGCCTAGTTAATTAGCCAAGTTGTTACTTAGTCAAATTATGCAATTCTAGGTTAAAACAATCAAACAATCATATCAAGAATATAAAGCAGCAGAAAGGTAAATAACACAAGATATGATCACCCAAGAAACCACACGGTAAAAACCTGGGGAGGATTTGACCTAGCTATCCTCAAGGTAAACCTGAATCCACTATGCGAAAGAATCGAAGTTCATACAGAAGGACTATAAGCTCCCCGCTTGACTTCCTAATGCTACCCACCAGTAGAACTTACTAACACGACCACGTGCAAGCTCCGAATCCACGGACTCCTTCTTTCTTGGATTCTCCAATCAGCTACAAGCACCCACGCTTGATATTCTTTAAGCTTCAATGGTAGCAATCGAGTTGATCATCAAGATGTTGAAGTAATATCTACCTTGAAAACCCTAAGTTTTGTGTAAAGGCAAACTCCTCTAGATCTCACAAGAGATTTACACAAAACAGAAAAGTATGAGCAACAACTCAACTGGAGCAACTCTGAAAACGTGGCTAGGGTTTTTCTTTATATACCTAGGGTAAAAACAGAAAACCCAAAACGTTTAATGAGTTAGGGCTGAGCTGGAATTTTCTGTAGAAAAACATTCTACCCGAGCTTCGATCGATCGAGTCTTTCCTTCGATCAATCGAGCCAGGCCGAAATGCACCAATGCATCTTGCAACCACTAGATTCCAACTTTACATGAAAGACCAACTTTGAGCAAGTCTCAACAAGACTAAATAACCTGTTTTGATCATGGTTTGCCAACATTACAAATTAGAGTTCTAAATACATACATTCCTAAATCTTTAGAACCTAACACTATCAAAATTTTGCTTCAATATAATTTTATTGTTTTATTTTTGTTCTCTTGTGGTTTACTAATCAATTCCCTATTCCCTGTGGATTCGACCTTGAACTTACCAAGTTATTACTTTGCGACAATCCCGCACTTGGGAGCATTATTTAAGTCGCTGCATCAATGGCTTCAAGTCCTCCATAGAAATGGCATCATGGACCTTGGCCACAGTGCAATAAGCCTCATCCCAGAAGGTACTAAGTGTCAATTTTTCCCTTCACCAAGTTTTCGTACCCTTGTCGGAAGGGGTAATCAGCTCCAAAGACAATGTGGGTGAAGCAGGACACTGACGAGTAGGTTGAGCATTAGAAGTAACCACAGGGTCTTCCCCCTTGGATGACTCATCATCTTTACAATGCCTCTTAGATAAGAGAACCTCCTTCAACCTCATCTTTGCCTTTTTCTCTTGGACTTCAGCCAATTTTCCTTTGCTGAATTTGGTCACCATTCCTAAAAAAAGAAAAAAGGGGAGGGGGGGGGGGAATTATCAGCAGGGAAAAATCATCCAAAGGTTGTCCAAAGGTAACCTGATATTCACAAAATCAATACACTTACTTTTTCTAATAGTCTCAATGTTCTTTTGGACATGATTAGAAGGTTTGGTCCAAGAAAATGAACAAAAAGAGATTGCGGAGAAATGAGCTCGTCAAAATCAAAGACGTTGTCAAAATATCCCTTGACCTTCTCCAGACGATTGTTATATCACTTCTTCAAATGGGACCAGACAGAATGTACAAAGAAGAGAAAAAAGGCATTAATATTGCAAACATGAAGAACATCAAACACGCACGAGAAAAACAAATGAAAGATGCATTAGGCATAGGAGTGCCCCAACTACAAAGCAACTTGAGAGCGTTATATAAACTTTCACTTCGGATGGTTTCCCAACCATCACCAGAGACAAAGAACAAGCTAGTTTTCCATTTGTGAAAAGAATAAAGGGAATAAAAAACCAACCTTGATTTCCTATCCCAAGGCTTAAACTCCCAATAGCCTAGAATTTTGGATCATCTTAGACTATAAAGATGCAAGAACTCGTCTATCCAATGACATCCCCTTCATTGGCAGACATCCACATAACCATACAGTGGACTACTATCCTCCATGAATTAGGGACTAATTGGACAGGGGCAAGTTTCAAGCGAATAAGAACTCTCTGATGAAAGGATGAATAGGAAAATGAAGGCCACTAATGAAGTCGGCCTCATAAAAACACACTTCGTTAGGGAAGGAAGTGCAAGCTCTATTGTCTCTATCAAGAAACCTAATCGTAATGAAAGGGGATATTTGAAATCTACTCCCAATCCTACTCTCATCCTTTTCCTTAAGGGAGTAACATATATTTAAAGCTTTAAAAGGTGCTAACCTAGAAGAAACTTCAGGGACCCCACATTCTTCAAACGAAGACAAGCCCGTTTCGAGTTCACTAGATTGAACCTCCTCCTCACCAAACATCATCAAATATTGGGTAAAACCCACAGAAAAGAGAAATGAGGAATGAAGGAGTAGTCAACCATAAAAACACAGAGAAAAGAGAAATGAGGAATGAACTTACTAGAGATTATCGATAGGAAAACAGAGAAGAAGAAGAAAGCTCCAAGATAAGCACCAAAAAATAAAATTAAAAAGTAGAAAGGAGGGAAATAGAAAAGAGAAGAGAAAACGTGCATAGGAAACCCGAGAGGTGGGTCTTTGGCATGACGAGGTGATCTCAGCCCTACATGTGTCACGGAGACAGACGAAACGTCATCTCATAATAAATGCAAGTACACGGAAAACAAAGACAAAATTTCCTATATTCCTATCCTATCACATAGACAAAGAAAGGAATAAGGGGGCAACTAATGAGAGCAATTTCTAAAGATTTCGTCTATCATAATAGACAAACCTAAGATATGTTTCACATTTATGGCGAGCATTCAAACCAAAGAGTAATAGGCAGAGTAACGGGAAAGAAGACATTATACAAATCAAGACAGCCATTTGTAATGCACTAGCTATTTTACGAAGGAATGAATGCAAAGATCCGTTGCTCGTTAAAAACAAGATAGCTATAAAGCTAGAAGAGAACGATACTAAAAGGTGTGGGTGCAAAGAAGAGTACGCCCTGGACAAGTGGAGCATGGCGGAGAAAAGTGGAGTTGCCACCTAAATTAGGTCTAGGAACCATATTGGGCCTTTTGGACCAATCACTTACATATATGGGTCCACACACTAGATTATAGGTCTAGAATTTGGGTACGATTTGGGAAAGTGTTAGGCACTCAAGACCGCCCGGCTTGTGGCCCAGCCTCTATTATGTGTTGCTAAGCCATATTTAGATAAAAAGTTTATTAAAAGAGCCCTAACCCTTAACCTAAACATACATCATGCACTTAAGGAAAATAAAACACACAATATGTTAAAGATTACATCACAATATAAAAGGAAATAAATAAAACATAATCAAACAAAATAAATTAAACATGACAAGTTTACAATTAAATAAAACACACAAGGAAAGAATATCAAATAGACTAAATATAGCAAAAAGATTCAAATAAACACGGAAAATAATTAAACATAAATAATTAAACTAATCATAGTCAAACATAATCAAATTACATGTTAAAAAGTGATTAAAATAATAAAAATAAGATTTTGCCCTAATCTGGATTCGGGGTGCGTCAGATACTCAATCATGCATACGTAGGGTTGAACCATGCGTACGTATACTCAAAGATGCGTACACATCCTTTAGCACAGATTCAAAAAAAAAATTATATTTTTACAGATTTAAACATTCAAAGATATTATAAAAAAAAATGCTAAAACCCTAAACACTTAAACTAACATGAAGCAAATAAAACAAACATCAATATAAACAAATAAGCATGAAACAAAATCAAACAATTAAACTAAACTAAATTAAATCATATCAAATCAACCTAGGAATTGAAATAAGAACAAAAGAACAAAGAGAACAGATTATAAATCACCTAAAATCATATTAAAACATATCAACCATAATTAAAAACATCAAACAAGTCAAATAAAACAAAAGGAGAAACTATATCAAGAAAATCATGTGAAACATATTAAGAAGAGTGAGAAACCATGGGAAAGAAGCTCACCTTGCTTTAGAATAGCATATTCGAAGTTTTTTAACCAACCCCTTAGTGCCTACAACATAAAGATTAGATTGAGGATAGGAATAATCAAAAGAACACAACAATAGTTAGTAATCACAATTCAAGAACAAGAGATTTTGAAATAGGTTTTGAGAAATCAATTTAGAAAAATAGTTTCTACCTTAGAACTAATTAAAGAGAGATTTTACAATTTGTAAAAATGTGCTAAGGGGCTGTGTGTGAGTTTTAGAGGAGAGAATTAGGGTTTTTAAGAAGATGGAGGCCAAAAAATACTCTCCAGCTAGGTTTTGATTGGAGATATAAGATGAGTATTTATAAGTTAGAATTAGGGTTTGGGGGTTTTTTTAATGATTTTTGAACGTTCTCAAGGGTCTATGGGCCGGCCCACATCAAAGCATGATGTTTTGGGCCCTTAAAATGAAGTTTTAAAACCCAAAAAATTGGGCTGCCCAATTGGCCTAACTACAAATGGTCATAAATTACTCAATATAAGTCCAAATTAGGCAAAAATTGTGTTCAAATTGAATCTTAGGATGTCTAATTTCCGATGAAACAAACCACACTAAAAAAAATCTTTTGGATAAAAAGTTATAGTCAAAACAGTAAGCAAATGTCATTTTTCAGTTACCCTTGGTTGACATATGTCAAGCTCATCATTAGAGCCGGGCACCAAAATTTATTATCGGGTACAGAATGTAGTGTCTACAAGAGGTACACAATTCTAATCCCAAAAACACTCCCAAAGTTGAATTCCATTGTGATACTTCAATTGAATTCCATCTAACTTTATCATTGGAGGGTTTTTGGCACACACCACACCGGTGTATTTCTTTATCTTCATATCTTATTGCAAGTTTGTCCCTAGACGAATCCAACGCCATCATCCATCTACAGAGACGAGAACTCAACTAACAATTTTTGGCATTTTCATTATTCATATAAGAATTTTGATTACATACAAACTTAACATAGCAATTTAATATATAAATATCTATTTTACTATGATAGTTTTCTTAGAACCTATTTGTTAAAGGCAATATCCACTCACTAAAATCGTCTAAGAATGATAATGAATATCATCTTCCAACAATAAGTAATTGAGTTTTGCTAAGACAATGTCATGAGAACTGAATTTTTGCAACGAATGACACCATATACAATTAAAGCACTTCATCAAATATACCTGCAACCATCCATAACTAAGTTTTTTATTCATATTTCATCCTTTATCATCTTACTTTTATGTGTCTTGCGATGATATATGGCTTATTTAGTTTTCAATAAACACCCTCTCAAGCAAGGATATATATATATATATATATATTATTATTTTTTTCTTTTTTAAAAGAACAAGATAAGAAAAGGCATACATGTCATTGAACTATATAAAATTATAGGTTTAAAAGATTAAACCTAATAAATTAATGTTCTTTAGGTAACAAATAGAACACTATATATGTGAAGGAAATTTTTGAGATATTAAAATTTAGTGGGGATAGTTTAGAACTTGCACAATGGGAATCATAAGATTCCATTAAGGTTTAACTGAGATAGTAACAATAGGGGTATTCGTTTGTTTTCAAAATATAAATGGAGAAATTGCTCATTTTAAAGCTTAGAGAGGAAAATTGCAAACTAACCCAAACATAAAGGGGAAAGTAGTTTACGTGTTAGCTTGATCCAACTAACGTATAGACTCTATATGGATGGAACAAAGTTTTCTCTCTAGAGAGGAGGAGGTTGAACTAGCTCACAGCAATAAGAAAGTTAAGGATGTGCACCACGTAGATTTTACTCTTAACCAAGGAGTAGGATTAGTTCCCAAACCTCTCCTAGTGAAGGACAGGGGATAAAGAAAGGGCTTTCCTTTAATGAGAAGCTGGTAGGAGCAATCCCAGGTGCCTACAACCAAGCCTTTGAGCTTGATGGCTATACGGATGATGATGATGAGGTTTCGAATGATGATGTAGCAGAGCTTAGGGAAGGAGTTGCAACAGTGTCGCTGTCTAAAGATGTGAAACAAAGAATCAAACTAGTGTGGGTAAACTCTCTTATCGTTAAGGTCTATGGTAGGAACGTGAGGTTCCACTTCCTAAAAGATAAGCTTTTTTCTCTTTGGAAGCCGTTTGGTAAGTTAGATATCATAGATTTGGGCAAGGATTTCTTCCTCGTCAAATTTGGCACTAGAAGTGATTATGTTGTAGTGTTAGAAAATGGCCCTTGGTTTATTGGAGAGCATTTTTTGTCTATTAGGCCATGGGAGCTGAATTTCAAACCATCTACAGTGAATGTGGCCTCAATAGCGGTGTGGGTAAGGCTGGCAGAGTTGCCTATTGAGTATTACGAAATGGAGGTCCTCAAACATATAGGGAGGTCGATTAGCAATGTGCTAAGAATTGACACTCATACGGCTACGGAATCGAGAGGTTGTTTTGCTCGTCTCTGCGTTCAGGTGGATATTGAGAAGCCGTTTGTAACCTCCATCATTATCGGAGGATTGGAACAACCAGTCATGCATTAAGGACTCTAGAAGCTATATTTCTCTTGTGGCCGGATCGGTCATCGGAAGGACACATGCCCGTACTCTATCCTAGAAGCCAATTATACGGAGAAAATGGATAACGACATGCCTAACGTACAACAAAGGACAACATGCAATGAGCATGATTCAGTGGGTCCCTCCTCGGGGGATAAGAATGATGCATCAGAGTACTTGCCTGTCCATCACTAGGAGGACATGTATGGTCCTTGGCTGGTTGTCACTAGGAAAAGGAAAGGAAACAAAAGCCTAAACAGAGAGATAGCCCATGCAATATTCGGGGAGTCTCAACAAGCTAAGGCAAGCCCAATGAGTAATGATCAAAGGATGGTAAAGCCCAATAATCATGAGTCTGGGAGTAGGGAAGCTAAGAGGAAGGCAAGCCAGGAAGGATTTCGGATGAAGGCCCAATTAAACTCAACAAGTGGGCTATTTGCACCGGGAACGGGTCAAGGAGCGTTTAAGTATGGGGAGGTCCAACTATTAGGCTGAATAAAAAAAGCAGAAATGCCAAAGCCTAGTAATGAGATTGTATGGTAAGGGGAAAAAGGCTCTGAACAGAGCTAAGGATTCGCATCATGATTCTAAGAACACTGTCACTCAGTCAAAGCAACTTCTATCTCAGCGCTCCCAAGGATTTAGTGGTGAGGCCTCCAAAAATGCAAGCTTTCAGTTCTCGGCTGTCGGAGGGAGCAAGGTGGGCTGCAAGTCTGGAGGGAATGGTAGTGGTAACTCCGAAATTAGCCATCGCCAAGATCAGGGTGTCTCCGAAGCTCGTGATGTTCCCAAAACCATGGTGGGTTTTTCTGAGCGAAGATCTGCTGCCGAAGGAAGAACTGTAGATGGTTTGGAGGACTCTAACGCTCGGCTAAGTGAATCTAGCGGAGGAACTAACAGAGCGGAGGGTGCTCAGCCTTGTGAGCAGCAAGATCATTACTAAGCTCAGTCAAGTGTTTCAACGCACCTTAAAGTTCACTCTCCTGAGGGGGGGTCCTAGAGCACAGGTTGATGCGAAGGCCAGTGAAAGGGCAACCAAAGGTAATGATTTGAAAGATAGAAGGGTATTTGAGGGAGGAGGCCAGAGCACGACAGCCTTTTGATGAATGTCCTACCCCCATCATTAATTATTATGAACATTATTGTGTGGAATAACAGGGGTGTGCTTAAGCCCAACTTTCAGAAACATGTGAAGGACCTTGCACGGGCTCATGATCCTGCCATTTTTGTGGTAATGGAGACAAGACTTGGTGACGAGAGAGCTACGGCCATTTCAGACAACTTGCCTTTCAATGGAGCAATTCATACATAAACTATTGGATATGCAGGTGGACTATGGCTGATGTGGAACTCAGACAAAGTGGAGGTTACACAGTTGGCCAACACTAAGCAGGAGATTCATGTCGTTGTAAAGGTACGCTGCTCTGATCTTTCTTGGGTTTTTTCTGCGGTGTATGCTAGCCCTAGGTTGGCAGAAAGAAGTATCTTGTGGGATAATCTTGGTAAAGTTATTGAGTCTCATACTCTTCCTTGGGTAGTTGCTGGAGATTTCAATGAACCCCTCTCTGCTAATGATAAGTTTGGGGGTAGGCATGTCTCTATTAACAGAGCTCTTTTGTTTAAGGAATGTCTGGACAGGTGTAATATGATAGATTTGGGATTTTCAGGTCCTAGGTATACCTGGACGAATCGGAGAGATGTTGGAGATCTCATTCAAGAAAGATTAGACCAGTTCTTTGTTAATCCAGGTTGGTGCTCCCTGTTTCCTGAAGCGAAGGTGACTCACTTGACCAGGTGCTACTCGAATCATTGTCCAGTTTTGCTAGAATTCTGTCCAAGGGTGGCTCATCATCTCCTGATGTCGCGGAAGCCTGAAGAGAAGCACACACGATGCTCTCTTGATGGACAGAAACTAAACTGTTAGTTTCTGGTAGTAAACCTCGAATCCACGAGGGGTTTCCCTGAATCCACAAGGAGATAAAACTGGAATCCACCAGAAGAAAATTTGACAAAAGTCTGTGTTTATTGATAATAGTCTATTTTGCCTCTGACGGCTACAAAACATATAAATACTAAGCAAAAACGTTTAAAACCCTAATTCGCACTAATTAAGCGATTAGGTGACAAAATTACCGAATTTTACCAAAAATGGCAAAATTGAGTTAAGCGCAGAATCATAAACTACTGACCTTAAGGGTCGTCCCAAAACAGACGGGACCTTATTCTGACTTTTAAACTAAAAGTTATTAAGGAAAAACAAATTTTACTATAAATAGCAAAAACACTGTTATCGGGGAAGGCATGAATCTGGATCAGAACGTCGTTTCCCTTCAACCTGCCAAATTTCATGCAATTCCGACACTGTTACCCCGATGGCCCCTACTGGTACCCCCCTGTGATCTTGCGTTGTGACTTCCTGCGCCCCTGCTGCTCGAGGAAGGCATGTGCTGTCTGTTCTACATCAG
>NW_027070259.1:153555-184733 GCF_002906115.3 Quercus suber
TCTAGTACCCAGGTATAGCTGAGCGGTTAGTTTCCCCATAGGCTTGAGTCCGAGGACCATGCAATGCCTTGGTTCTATCTAACGCTTCCATTATTCTATAAGTATCTAGTTTCCCCATAGGTTTGAGTCCAAGGACCATGCAATACCTTGGTTCTATCTAGTACCCAGGTATAGCTGAGCGGTTAGTTTCCCCATAGGCTTGAGTCCGAGGACCATGCAATGCCTTGGTTCTGTCTAACACTTCCATTCTTCTGTAAGTATCTAGTTTCCCCATAGGTTTGAGTCCGAGGACTATGCAATACCTTGGTTTTGTCTAGTACCCAGGTATAGCTGAGCGGTTAGTTTCCCCATAGACTTGAGTCCGAGGACCATGCAATGCCTTGGTTCTGTCTAACACTTCTATTTCTCTGTATGAAGGGGTTTGTCCTCAGACCGCTTTATTTGAGACGATTCCTCCTTGGGTCGGACTATGATCTTACACGTGGCGTTGACCTCGCCTCCAGCTCGAGTCCCCATCTTTTTCATTTACGAGGCGTCCCTTGGCCGTTCGCGCTCCGCGCTTGACGTTTCGGTGCGCGAGACGCGCCTTCATTAATGTCCTCATGGATGAACACGAATCTAGCGGTCTACGGTCCCCTTGGAATTTGGTAGCTTTGTAATTAGCACTGCTGATAATTCTCTTTTCGAATTCTGTGTGGATTAACTCCCACCAGTCTTCATCCTTTATATAAGGCTTTCCGGGAGGAAGGTTTCTCCACACTCCATGAACTTCCCAACGCAGTTAGAAACACGTCCCTTCAATTCCCCCAGCCCCTTCAATAACCCCGCCAGGATTATGACCGGAGTTGGTAGATATGAGGCGGCTTTGGGCGGGTGTGAAGACACCGGGCCAAGGGCCGTTGTGATCGTAGCCCCCACTGGGCTTCCGGCGCGGCAGAGTCTAGGCGTAATGCTGATGGTGCCATGCACGGTGGCCAGGAGGGATGTCGCTGAAGTACCTAATGTCTCTCCCCGGAGCGCACCCCCGATGGAGGAGACGCGCGAACTCATGTCATGGCTGGTGCCCGAGTGTTGCCGTCTCCAACGGCCAACGCTCGTGAGGATTGGAGAGAATCAAGGGAACATCACGGGGGAGGGCTTCCCGGAGCACTTGCGTCTGCTCCTCTCTTTGTTCCAGCGCCGCCACACCGGAGAAGGAGTTGTTGGTGGCCTTGAAGCAGGCCAGCCTCAGCCCCCTTCCCCCTAGCTAGTTTTAGAACGGGTCCACCTGGGCTTCTGTTTGTAGGATTAGCTTGTAAATTTGTTTGTAAAACACGCCTACCTGAGCCTCTGTTTGTATTTTGTACTTTTCTTTTAATGAAATCATATCAAGCTTTCTTTCTTTGCTGTTAAATCTTCTACTTTTCTGCGATTTTTTTTTTGATACGTCGCCACCAATCTTCTGTAAAACAACCATTTAAGAATGAACGCCCGTTGCGCCCGCCGGTGCACTAATCCTTCCCACAGACGGCGCCAATTGTAGGGGCTCATTTTGTAAAGGTTCCCCAACAAAAAATTTTTAGAGAGTGGGCTGAAGGTTTAGGCCCTAACAGACTAGTAACGGGATACAAATCACTTCTTTTTCATTGAAGGGGAGTGAGCCCAGTTTACAACTGAAGATAACTCCTCGGCACTCGTCCGAGGAGACCCCTCTCCCTCAAGCTCTCGCCCCCTCCTCCTCCCTCCTCCCTTATTGCTTTGCCTGCCTTCCTTATATCCTTCCCCTTTCCATCTGCTGATCATCCATCTGCCTCTTCTCTGACCTTCCGTCCCATCAGGGGTCTTATCTGTATTCAAGTGGCTCACCATGATCGATGTTGCCCTGCCAAGGGGTTACATCTTCATTAATGCGGCCAGGGGGGTTAGGTGAGCGCATTCAATGCAGAGGTGACAGTTCACCTTAGGCTTGCTCCTTCGCCGTTCTCCTATACCCGACGCGTGGCACTGGGCCCTCTCCTCCTCGGATATTAAAGCGTCCTCTGGTGGGATGGCCCTCGTGTTCCCCCGAGGTCTCGGATGCCCGAGGACGGGCACTCCTCGGATATGATCCTCGGGAGTCGGTCTTCGCGCTTTCATCCTCGGACCACTCACGAACCCTCGGCGTGGGCCTTTTGGGCCTGGCTTGGAGTGGGCCAAGGCTACCCGATTTTCTGGCCCCACAAGTATTATAATATTTCACACAACTTTTATTATAACTTGTTATATGATAAGTTATGAGGTGAAAAAAATTGTGGGTGTATGTGGGTTCACATTTTCATCACTCACAACTCCTTACACAATAAATTATGACAAAATTGTTAAAAATGTTGTAATATTAATATTGTTCTAAACGTAAATTTGTTGCAATAAAAAGGCAATCAGCAATACACGTTCATTATGTCGAAAAATTATTATGTCACATCACATTGGGCTCAAAGGAAAAAGTTTTTTTTTTTTAATACAAAGGCCAAAGCTGAAAAAAAAGTAATGGATTCAGCTCATCTTTTATTCAAAAATTAAAAGTTTTCAATATTTTCAATGCTAGTGTCAGTAGTCACGTGGAAAGCCTTAGGAAACTTCAAAAAGAAATACAAAGCAAAGAAAGTTAAGTCATTTACAGAGAAGTGGAGACTAGAGAGGTATTAAGTCATTTACGTTGGTCATGGGTCCAAAGTGGGTCTGGCGGTGGCATGGAGGCTTTTGGTTTCTAGATCGGCAATTGGCGTGGCAGTTGAGGTGGAGGTTTCCAGGTTTCTAGATCGGCGATTTGATGGCGTGGTGAGGTTGTTGCGTTTCTCTAGGGGCGTGATTTTGTGGGTCCTATGATGGAGGAGCGGTGGCGTGGGTCTGATTTTGGTTCTGATTTGGGTGGTTCCGATTTGGTTCCAATTTGGTTCTGATTTCAGTAGTTCCGATTTCGGTGATGTTGCTGGATTGGGGTGGGTCCTTCTTTTGCTGGGTTTTGTTATTCATTTGTGGGTTTTGTTTGGTGCCAATTTCAGTTATATTGTTGGATTGGTGTGGGGGGTTTTGTTGTTCATTTGTGAGATTTGTTTGGTTTCGATTTCAGTAATATTGCTGGATTGGTGTGGATCTGATTTTGCTTCGTGGCACCTCCCTTGCTTCGTCGTCGTCTTCTTCCTTTTCTCCTTCTTCTCTTTCTTCTTTCCTTACAAATAAGACTTATCATGTTTCGGCCCGGTATCCATTTACCGGCCGAAACAGCCGGATTTTTCCGGTACGGCTAGTATTTTTTCCGGTACGAAACAGGGGGTCTACTTGTACCGGTGCATTGACCGGTACGGTAAATACTGGTCGGTACGGTACGGTAAATACCGGTCGGTACGGTACGGTACGGTATTGACTTCCCTGCTTCGTACACACTTTAGTAATAGAATTAATTTCCTCTAATTTCGTACACATTTTAGTAATAGAATTAATTTCCTCTAATTTCGTACACATTTTAGTAATAGAATTAATTTCTAACAAATATATTGAGTGTCATCCGTAGTTTCTTCTATCGATTTTAGTAATAAAGAAAAAAAAAAGTGAGGTCGGCTTTTTAGTGTCTCATTCATTTTTCACTTTCTGTTTCTCTGTCTTTGTTTCTATTTATCTCATTCTCCCACTCTCATTTTCAGCTTAACAATAGGTAGTCGTTTAGCATTTTATTTTTTACGGTAATTCCTATTCTTTGTCTTTTTTCTCTTGTTCTTTGATAATGCCTTAAAAAGTATACTCGTTATATATTTATGTGAGCGTTATTTCCTTATTACTATACTTAATTTGTATAATTAAGCCATGATTTGCATTATTCTCTATTATTTATCTTTACATAATTTCTTAAATAAGATGTCATTCATTGCATGTAATTATCTACTTGCAGGAAATCATGTGAAAAAGATGAGTTTACAAAAGTCTGTGAGAGAGTGAAGGCCAAACTAGAATTAAAGAGGAGCTAAAGGACCATGCTTAAATGTCTAAGGAGGTGCAGCTGGATTCCTTGGGTCATCTACCATGTTTGGAAGCTTCAAATAAGGAAAGAAATCAAAGAGGCAGAATCTGAAAAGGAAAAATCAGATTTGAGCACTGATCAGTATTTTAAGTGTATATCTCTCCTCAAAAGTTCAATTGACACAAGGCTACATGAGTTGGAACCGTAACTTAAATATCTACAACTTTCCAGTTTTGAGTTTTTCGAAATTCTCAATATTTGAAGGTCGAAATTAACTCACAATTTACTGCTGTAAACCTGGACGAAAAATTAAAATATTACAAATTTTATTTTCTTTGGACACTTTTACATTAGGTTTTTGAAGGGAGGTTGTGGAGAACAAATTTTGGCAGAGAAAACCTTGTATTTTTCTTTCTCTAATGGCAGCCTAAACTCTTTGCTAGGGCTAGGGGTAATGTTTCTTCTATACGGTATGAATATTCAATGTGATTCTTTCTAGGATTTTATCAACAACATATTTGATTGTTCAATTAGATTTCTTTTAATGTATTAGTTCTTCCATGCTTTCAATAAGTTCAATCATGTTTTTCTTATTGTTTAGATGGATTTCTAATAGTTTCAAATAGAAATCAGGTTTTAAAGTGAATGGGTTTTTCTGAAAACTTTTCTAACTGCATTATTAATCTAGGTTATCATGTGTTCTTGAATTATCTCAATTCAACTGAATCGTAAGTATTTAATTGTATAATAACAATCAATTATGAAATATATAATTTCTTAGATTACAAAGAATTTCATATTGATATATGGAAACACCCCATGCCCTAGTATTTACATTATTGATTTAAATAAGCTTTTATTATTATTCTTGTTAACAATCACCAAGCAAAATTATTTTTCTTCTTCACCCAAATTATTGTTTAATTATATTGTCTTTGAATCTATCCTACACCTTGTGGTTCGACCTTGGTACTCCAAGAACTATATTCCTACGATCTCCTGCACTTGAGAGTGAGCAAGCATTCTTCTTCTTCTTCTTCATCGGTTTAGCTTTATTTTTTTATTGCTCTACGTTGTTGGCGTTGTCTTCTTTTTCTTCTCTGCTTGTATGTGTGGTAATTGCTAAGGATCTCCTCGCTCCTCGTGCACCAAGTGGATCCTAAGCTTATGCAAACGGCATGGGACTAGGCTAAATGTTGCACGTTGGCAATGGAAATCTTTTATATGTGGGAGTGGAATTTGAACTGATTTAGATATATTAAACATATTAGCTCAAAGTATAGGCCTTAGCCCATAGTATAGGCCCTAGCCTATAGTATAGGCTGATTACAATATAATGATTAATAAAAAATTAAAGAAAGACATAGAAGAAGAACAAGGATTGTAGAATAGGAACTCCCAACTTCAACTACTCCCTTTGACGGTATTTTGTTTTTGGAACCTTTATCTTTTATTTTTGATTCATCTGAAAATGTTATCTAATAAGGTTATTAGGGGTGTTACGATAGACTCCATTAGTATCTTGTTTTTTGTTCCTCCATTAAACAAAATACCAGAAGATTAGTATCTAGTATCCATATTATCGTATCATTTATCCATTATCCTTTTCCATTTCTTCTAGGCATATTGCATATACCTATACTGTGATACTATGGTGATTCTACAGTCTGGTTTTGTATATAGTGTTTGATCATAGATTTGGCCTATTTAAACAAACTCAACCTCCACCAGTCAGCTCTCTTTACTTATAATTTTTTAACACCCAGTTGCATATTCAAATCACATTTTGGATTCTAATCAGTGATCCGCTTACTTATA
The DNA here is from genome assembly GCF_002906115.3 of Quercus suber. NCBI lineage: Eukaryota > Viridiplantae > Streptophyta > Magnoliopsida > Fagales > Fagaceae > Quercus > Quercus suber. The sequence continues at coordinate 159,347 of NW_027070259.1, forward strand.
ATCTTTGTACTGTCGAGGTAAACTATACTATAGAGTTTTGGTTTTTGTTTACATGTAAAAAGTGCAGACTCGTACACAATGCTCAATTATATGGACTCTCTTTGTTGTGAGAAAGGTATATTGAATCATGACTAAAGTTGGCAGCTTTCATTTTAAACTTTCCAAGTCTTAAAACGTGTTGATGGTGTTTTTTAGAGTGCAATGATATGCTATGATATTTTTGAAAATAATTTGTGAGACTATGATAATGATCCTATCTATGCATGTGTGTGTATGATCTTTGATATGCTAGATTTAACCTTAGCTCAAGTCAATAATTTGAATGGTTCAAAATGCTAATTTCTTTTTTTTTTTTTTTGGTTGTTGTTGGTTTTGTTTTCCTTTACATTTTAGATATGGATTCAATGAATGAAGAAAATGATGAGTATGGTGATACTGTTTCAAGTGCTTCGAAAAGAATGAGAACTAGGACTTCTTTTGCATGGTCGGATTTTGAAATATTACCTAAAAGTCCTGATGAGAAAGAGAGCAAATTGTAAAAAAATGTCAAAATTCGTTTGCTGTCGATGCTAGTGGCACTACTTCTTTGTTGCATCACAGAGCGAAATGCCATGAGGTTGACAATCAAATTGTGTCTTGTCAGCCTTTAGATCAAGCTACGTATAGGGAAATGGTTGCATTGGCAATCATTAGTCACAACTATCCATTTTCATTTGCAGAACATGAGAACAATAGGTTGCTTCATTGTTATCTGAATCTTGATGTTAAGACTATATCTAGGAACATTGCAAAATTGGATGTGATAAAAATATACAGGAGAGAAAAGGAAAATCTAAAACATGTTTGAAACATGATTTAAAGTCGATTACTAGTAGGTTTTTCTTATCATTAGTTTTATGGTCTTCACCTAACACTGATGAGTACATGGTTCTTACAACACATTATGCTGATGAACACTGGGTGTTGTAGAAGAAAGTTTTGAATTTTTCTCATGTGCCACCTCCACGTGGTGGTGTTATATTGGTAGAGAGGTTGTTAGGTTTGCTGAAATAGTGGGGCATTGAGAACAGGGTATTCACCATTACTTTAGATAATGTTTCGTATAATGATACTTTGGTGAGTCATTTAAAGAGACACCCTTCTTTTGGACCTTGTTTACCTTATGGTGGTGAGTTCTTTCACGTGCGTTGTGGTGCACACATATTAAACCTTATTGTACAAGATGGATTAAAAGTCATAAATGAAGCTGTGTATAATTTACGTGAAAGTGTTAAATATGTGAGAGGTTCGGATCATAGGAAGTTGAGGTTTGCTCAATGACTTTCAGAGCTTCCTTTTTTGACAAGTAAGAAAGTACACCAAGATGTCCCAACAAGATGGAACTCAACATACTTGATGATTGAGACTTGTCTTAAGTATCGAGATGCATTTTCTCACCTGAGTAGGATTGATAAATACTTTGTCAATTGCCCTTCAGAGGAGGAATGGGAAAGGGTGGAAAAGATAGCAAGGGTTTTGGAACCATTTTATGATATTACCAAGCTCTTCTCTTGGACAAACTACCCCACAACCAACTTGTATTTCCATTGTGTTTGGAAAATTTAGTTACGTATTATGGAGCAGTTGGAAGATGATGATGCAATAATTAGTGCAATGGCAAAAGAAATGAAAGAAAAGTTTGATAAATACTGGGAGTATTATAGTCCTATGCTATCATTTGCTGTCATTTTGGATCCTAGATATAAGTTGCAATGTGTAGAATTTTGTTATGGCAAGTTGTATAAGCAGGAAGAAATATTTATGGCAACGAATCTTCTTGATAAATTATATGGCATCTTTGAGGAATATATGAATTCTACTAATGATATTTGCAATATGTTTGAAGTAGCATCCAGTAGTGGTGGAATGCATGGGCATTATGATAGGCATGATGATTTCTCTGATTTTGAGACATATATGAGTCAACTTATTGATTCAAATTCAAGCAAATCACAATTGGATTTATACTTGGAAGAGACTTGACTTGACCCTAGGTTTCACGAGGATTTGGATGTTATGGGGTATTGGAAGTCACACAGTAATCATTTCCCAGAATTTTCATTGATGGCACAAGATATTTTGAGCATTCCCATTACTACTGTTGCCTCAGAGTTTGCATTCAGTATTGGTGGCCACATTCTTGATAAGTTTTGTAGTTCTTTTGGCCACAAACTGCAGAAGCTTTGTTATGTGGTGCTCATGATTGGCTATATGGAGCACCAAGTACATCATATTTTTTTTTATCACTTATGTGCTCGCAATATTCATTAATCTGTATTTGCTGTACCAATAAATGCTTTGCTTTCCTTTTTCAGCTATACATGATTTTGAGGAAGAAAGCCTTGTGGAGGATTTGGCAACTTGTGCCTATCTCAATCTAGTTCATATGTTGATGAGGATTAGGTGAAAGGAAGCTATTTAAAAGTGCTTTTGCAAACAATTGCATGTGGATGTGCAAGATATATGGCTGTGTTATTGTGACTATTGTGGCTAATTTTGTCAATTTCAATCTTGCCTTCCATTTGTAGTTTTAAGATATCTAAATAGGGGCTTAGAATACCTTAAATTTGCTACACACCAACTTGGTATATAGAGCAATCTGTACTTGAGAGATGAGCTACATACCTTAATCTTACTGTTAAAAGGAGTGCTTTAATTTTATTAGGTTAGGTTTTCTTAATCAATGCATACCATGATAAGGTTTTCCTCATCTTTTTTGGTGAATGATCATGCTTAACTCAAACAATTAAATGTGAATGGACGAGAAGGAAAATTTTTCTATTGTTTGTGTAATTTTTCTATAGGTTTGGGTAGTTATGTTGAAGATAATGTGTTGGGATGAGCTTGAATATACTTTTTTGTCAAAGTTGAGGTATTGCTTGCTTTAAAGTTAGGTTTTTGTTGCTTATTAAGTGCTACATTGTTGGATAGGCTATTTTTCGTCTTCTTTTTTAATGTACTAGATTTTAAGATTTTACTTTTGGTTGTTGGCGGTGTTAAATTTTGATCTAGAGTTGAGGTTTGCTAGAGCAGCTCATGAGTTTGATGTGATGTTTAAGTTAGCATGTTCATGGGAAAATTTGTAATGGAAACTTGGGTGATTATGACTTTGGTTTTAGCTATTAGTTGTTACTTTGTAGGACTGAGCTTATTTCTTTGTGCCTGGGTTGCTTAGTTGTACATTTATAACTAAAAGCTAACGCTGTCTTATCTTTCAAATTGATAAGGGTAAGTATATTTCAAAAATTGCATATTGGTTCTCTGCTCTTGTCAATTGACAATAGATGTACAAGAATGTTTCCCAGTTGTTATGGCTTTTCCTCATCTTTTTTGGTGCCATTCAACAGCGTTAGTCTTAAATGTGAATGTCACATTTTTCCTATTCCACTTCTTTTTTAATAAAATAAACTGTGTGCCGCATTAGGCACTAGTACAATATCATGCTCTTTTTCGAATTAGCCACAAGCCTACAATACCAGAGTTTTATATGTTCGGAGTCATGGATATGTATGTGCTTTGATTTTACTTGTGCCTAATAAATTAGTGATGCTCTCGGTGTCTTGCTTTTTTGGCAGGCAACAAGCACTGTAAATCCTACAAAACAAGCACATGACATATCCAGAACATATATTAGTACTATTTAAATGTTCAAGTTCATGTACACCTTCTCAAAAAAAGAAGAAGGTACATGTACACCTTACTTCGATAAAGGTGAAAATAATTAAGAATAGGGTTTATCCACTTCTCTAAAGATTTGGGTTTAATTAGTTGCTAATTTTGTGTCAAAAAACATTTAAACTTGAATTAAAATGAAAAACTATTAAGTTTATTTTGGTAGGAATGAAGTTTTTCTTTTTTTTTCTTTTTTAGGTTTAGGGGGTATTTTAGTCATTTTTTAGGTTTTGAGGGTATTTTCATAAATTTTTAGGTGTAGGAGGTGTTTTGGTCATTTTCTAGGTTTCGGAAATATTTTGGCCATTTTTAGGTTTCAGGGGCATTTTGGTCATTTTTTGGATTTTGGGGTATTTTGGTCATTTTTAGGTTTCGGGGGGTATTTTGGTCATTTTTGGGTTTTGGGGATATTTTTGTTATTTTTCTGGGTTTTGGGAGATATTTTGGTCATTTTGTAGGTTTTGGGGTTATTTTGATAATATTTAAGTTTTGGGATATTTTGGTCATTTTTTGGGTTTCGGGAGGTATTTTGGTCATTTTGTAGGTTTTGGGGGTTATTTTGATAATTTTTAGGTTTTCGGATACTTTGGTCATTTTTGAAGATTTTAGAGTACTTTGGTCATCTCACTTTAGGGGCATTTTGGTAATTTTGATAATTAGGTAATTGGGTGGGTTGGGGTTTACCCATAATAATTGGGTTGGGTTGGGTTTGGGTTAAAAGCAATTAGTTAAATGGGTTTTAATAGATAAATGAGTTTTATATACCCAATTCAGTTATGTCCACCCCAAACCCACCTATTTAACTAGGAATGGCAATGAGTCGAGTTCGGGCCGGGTTTTTCCATACTCGGACCTGACCTGCAGGTTTTAGCCCGTGACCCGAACTCGGCCCGTTTACTAACCAGGTTTTTTTCCCGAGGCTTGGACCTGCCCCTACTGAGCCCCGCGGACCTCGTTCAGCCTTGCCAGATTTAGGTCCAATCCGCGGCCCAAATCGTGGCCCAACCTTTTTTTTTTTTTTTTTTTTTATTTGAATGGCCATTGCCCATTTCTCTGCGCCTTTTTCTCTTTTTAGTATATAAAATATAAATTATGGAGATCAATAGGTAATAAAACTTATAGATGATAGTTTTAAACTCATTTTAAAAGGAATACTCTTTGGCCTAATTAGATCTATGATTTTCCCTTTCAAAATCACAAACCAAACACAAATTTCAAATCTATGATTTTCATTTTTCTCTTTCAAAAATCGTAAACACAAACACAAACTCACATGATTAAGGCCAACATAATCGAGAAAAAAAAAATGGAGAACAAGGTGGAGTGAGATCGGCGACGGCGAGGACGAAACGAAGTTAAGAGAGTAGAGAGCTTGGGACCGATGACACTAACAGAGCTTGGGACGGCAACGAAGGCTAGGGATGGCGGCGAAGGCTTGGGATGGCGGCTAGAGTTGGACTGGTGGTGAGAGAGTTGGCTGAAGGTGAGATTGAGAGTGAGTGAGATTGTGATTTGTGAGTGAGAGATTGAGATTATGTGAGTGAGACTAAAGAGAATAGAGATGAGAGAGGCGGGCTGTGTGAGCTGAAATGAAATGAGGATGAAAAATAGAAATTTTAGAGTTTATAACATTATATATATATATATATATATATATATATATGAGGGTATTTGAGGAAATATTAATTATATATATAACCGGGTAGGGTCGGGTCTGGGTTCATGCCGTAATTTTGGAAAAACCCGAACCCGACCCTATTTCTTATCAAACCGGGTAAAATCCAGCCCATTAGGGTCGGGCTGGGCCAGGTACCCGTGGGTCGGGCAAAAATTGCCATCCCTACATTGACACCCCTAAATGTAGTAGTACTAAGTTGTCCAAGGCACACTTACTTTGACTTTGTACACACTTTAGTAATAGAATTAATTTCCTCTGATTTTGTATACATTTTAGTTATAGAATTAATTTCTAATAGAAATATTGAGTGTCATCTGTTGTTTCTTCTATTGATTTTAGTAAAAAAGAAAAAAAAAAGTGTAAGGTCGGCATTTTGGCATTTTAGTCTCTCACTCATTTTGCTCTTTCTATCATTCTATCTCTGTTTCTCTTTCTCTCATTCTCCCACTCTCATTTTCTTATTCGCTTATGGGGAATATCAGCTTAACAACAGGTAATTGTTTAGCTTTTTTTTTTTTTTGGTAATTCTTGTTCTTCGTCTTTTTTCTCTTGCTCTTCTTCCTCTTCACCGGTTTAGCTTTTTTATTTTTATTTTTATTACTTTGCATTGCTGTCGTCTTCTTCTTCTTCACTGCTTGTGTGTGTGGTAACTGCTAAGGATCTTCTCACTCCTCATACACCAAGTGGATCCCAAGCTTATGCAAACGGTGTGGTACTAGGCCCAATATTGCACGTTGGCAATGGAATGGAAATCTTCTATATGTGAGAGTGGAATTTGAACTATTTTAGATATATTAAACATATTAGCTCATAATGTAGGCCTTAACCTATAGTATGAGCCCTAACCCATAGTATAGGCCCTAGCCCGTAGTATAGGGGGATTACAATATAATGATTAATAAAAAATTAATGAAAGACGTAGAAGAAGAATTAGGACTACAACAAAGCAATAAATAATAATAATAAAAAAAAAAGATAAAGAATTACCTATGACCTATTAATAACGTTCCCCATGAAGGCGAATGAGAATAAGAGAATGAGGGAATCAGAATGAGAGGAAAAAATAGAAAGAAAAAATTGATGAGAGAAAAAAAATGACTGAATAATTATTTATTACTTATTTCTCAAATTGATCTTTTAGTGCACACGTACCTCGTGGGTTCCAAGCCCACCCGCGTCACAGACGTTAGATCTTTTGTGTGAGAGCTATATGATTTTGGTTCATAAAGTGGCTAGCGAGGATAAGGTGATTTGGAATTGCTTTAATTATTTGGATTTGTTTAGGTGAGTGAGGAGGTTGGTTTAATGTAGTAGTAATAAGGTGTCCAAGGCACACTAAATCTAATTTCCTACACACTTTAGTAATAGAATTAATATGCTTTGATTTTGTGCACACTTTAATAATAGAATTAATTTCTAACAGAAATACTGAGTGTCACCCGTAATTTCTTCTATCGATTTTAGTGAAAAAGAAAAAGAAAAATTGTGAGGTTGGCATTTTGACATTTTAGTCTCTAATTCATTTTTCTCATTCTGTTTCTCTGTCTTCGTTTTTCTTTCTCTCATTCTCCCACTCTCATTTTCTTATTCACTCATGGGGAAATCAGCTTAACAACAGTTAATTGTTTAGCATTTTATTTTATTTTTTATGGTAATTCATGTTCTTCATCTTTTTTTCTCTTCGTTGTTTTTTTTTTTATCTCAATTAAATATTATTTATTATATAATCTTAAATTCATATTTTATATATAATTTTAAACTATAAAAATTTAATTTAAATAATTTATTAATGACATAGTTATTAATCTTTAATTTTTTAAATTTTTTTAAGTATAATTTAAATAAAAATAGATGCTATCTAATAGTGAATTTATAAATTTATTTTAATAAAAAAATATTAAATAAAATTATACTTATGCTAAAATTAATTTTAATTAAAATTTGTACCATTTTTAATTGCGCGGCAAGTTCTGATTAAGCCTGCTAGATTTGCATGTTTATTAAATTTTAATGACCCATAAATCTCAAAGATTTCGTCGCTGAACAGTAGTCGAGCTGCTCGCGTGCTCGACCTTATCTAAAAAAGAAAATTCGAAGAAGAAGTTCAGATAAGAACAAGATGCAGCAGAGAAAATCAGCATTTGGAAGACCTTCTGGTACGGACGGCTCAGATTTCTCCTTTCGTATGGTCGTCGACTCAGGTAAGCTTCACTCTCAATTCAATTTCCTCAAATTCCTTTTTTTTTTCTTTTTTCTTTTTTTTTCCTATTCTCTGTTTGGTTCCCGAGAAGGTCATGGAAAGGAAATTAGTGTCTTTAAGATTTGAAAATTCTCTTGAACTCTACTTTCTCTTGCATTTTCTCTGCGACCAAACACAGAGTATTAGGGTTCTTCACCCTAATGCTTTTCTTCCTTAAATTTTAGGGTATCAAAAGGTAGCAAAAGGGAAGTCTCGTCTCTACGCTCTGATTTTCATTCAGGTTCGTACATTTCTCTCTCTCTGTCTCATATATATATATATATATATATGTATATCCAATTACCATTTTTAAAGAACCAATAGTTAGTCAATTATAAGATTATATGTTTGAACTTATCTAAGCAAGAAAAGATGATATTTTCGAACTCTATTTTAAGCTGTTTTTCCTTTCTATCCTGCTCGATGCGAGTTATAAGGTAGTGGTTGCTCTAGTAGAATCGGTTTTTTACTGGAAAAAATTGTTACTTAAGATAGTAAAGAGTTTGACATAGTCTATTGTGGTAAATGAACATTGTCACCAAAGTTGTGTTTAGTTATTGCTGCTGACTAGTAAAATTTGAGTTGGGGAAAGTTCTGACTGGTGGAATGTTGGTAAAGAATGGATCTGTTCAGGTTGTCTAGGTTTTAAGACATTTAGAATTGTTAGATTAGCAAAGCATGATTTTCGGGGTTATTTCAATTTAGATGGTACAGATAATAGTAGTAGTGTAAATCAAAATAGCCCAATATGTAAGTGATTGCAAGGGGAGGAGGTGCCATTTGAGCTAGAGCTCATTGGCCATGATAACTTTTATCATTTTCTTTCATGAAGTATAGTTTTGTATCCAACAGCTTTTATCTCAAGTGGTTTCTGTTGTAATTTATGTTGATGTTTTATATTTTGCAATGTTTACTACAGGCGGTCATTCATTCAATTGGAGCTGTATACACATTTCTGACAACATTAAAGGAGGGTCCTGATAGACTTGCTATTTCAACTATCGTCATTGGTTTTCTTTCTTTCATAATAGGGGAATTAGGTATCTAATCAAACTCTATGCATCTTTTTCGAGCTACTGTGTACTTGTGCATCTGTTTCCAAATACTGTATCTATGTCCTTGTTGTTTTGAAGGTCGAAGACGTAGCCGAGTGAGTTTCTTAAAAGTATACATTGTTGGATCTACTGCAGCAACACTTCTCTGGATTGCTTATGTAGCTAAGAGCAATTTTGCATTAGAGGTAAGATGGTTGAATTTTTTTTTTCAATGTTGATTATCATTGAGAACTTCAAAAGCAATCATGGAAGATAAATAAGAATATTTGATTCTCCTTTTTTTTTTTTTTTTTCATGGAAGATAAATAAGAATATTTGATTCTCCAAAAAAAGATAATATTTTAAATAATCAAGCAAAATGAGCTTAGAGAAACAAAATAGAGACACCCTAAAAAATTGCAAACGAGTGTTTGATGATCTGATCAAGTTCTTCAATTAAAACCTTGAGTAATTCATAAAAAGAAAGTTAATAATTCCTGAAGTCATTGGCATAGAAATCCAAGTTCACAGTGGATTTATAGATAACACATATTATATACTCACATGTCTTGTTGCAAAAAACTGAACTTGTTTGAAGAGGGACTACAGACAACAATTAATTCCTTTGCTAAAATTGACTCCACGATATATGTTTAACAAATTCAGAATTTGTTTTTCCTAAAATTATACCTTTTCATTTCACCCAGTACTATTGCTTAAGGAAAAAAAAATCCCTATATTGCTGAAAGTCTTCTGCAGTTTGTTACTTTTGAGGATGGTTGTGTTGAGTGTTTATAGTTGATAATTTCACCAGATCTAGTATGATGCTAGATAGGAACAAAGTGATTTGGTAGATGTTCTTGTTTCTATTTAGTACAAGCTAGATGACTTACTTTAGTTTCTAAAAGCTTTGCTAAAAATCAGGCTCTTCATCACACTGTCTCAAAACTATTTAGCTCAAGGAGCTTTTAGATTTGAGCCAGTGAATCTAATTAAAGTACTTAGCTTTTAATTATCCTTTGGTCATGAAAGCTTCAACTTTAATTTTTAATTTTTTGGAGTATACGTGTACACCTTGTGTGCATAACATCTCCCTCTATCTCAATAAAATTCTCTTACTTATTAAAAAGAAAATGAATGCTTCAACTTTTGCATCCTCTCATACTTATAATGTAACACATAATACAGTTAAAGTGCAAAAATTTTCTTTGAAGTCCCAATTCTGTAATGATCCCCATCATCAGCTCTTTGTTTTCTTCCTATCAACTTTTTCTTTAGTTTATGTGACTTTCACCTATCTCAAGTTTCTCATATTCTGATTTCTCCCTAGTCATTTTAGTGGCTAACTCCTCTTCCTCTTCTTCTGTTATTGCCTATGATTGATCTATATATTGCAGCATCATATAGTTTTTCTTCCACCAACCCCACTCTCTGTTTTTTGGGGGTGAGGTATAAAAAGGAAATCCCCAATGGAGTGGACTCCAATTGAGCTGGAAGAACCCTAGCTGATCTTACCCACAGGGTGTTTGCTGAAGCAAGTAGACCCCGCCAGTATTGTGCGGCCTCTTTTCTTGTATAATGGAGAATGTGTTCATAGTCATAGTCTTTCATCCTGTAAGCTTTGCCTTAATGTAGCTGTTAGTGATGTTGTGTAGGTCTTCAACGTTTACTTGGGGAATTATAAATAATAATAAAAATATCAACTATTCCACTTTTAATCTACTTTTAGATTGAAGGAAGTCTCCTTTTTAGTATTATATTTTAGTCAAAGTCCTTGACATGTGTGTTTTAACAAATATACTTTTTGCCAACACTAAATATCTGAATTTTTGAGATCAACAAAGGAATTGAGGAAAATGGTACATAACCCCATATTTTTGTACTTTTCTTCAATCAAATAAACCAAAGTATTCTAGTTTGATTGACCTCAGTCACTGACCAAGTGGTTGTCCACTCGGTCATAATTTAGATAAATCCTCTCCATATTATGCCCTACAAACCCCATAACTTGAGCAAGCCCTGTCTCTCTTACCCTAATATAATTCTTTCCTATTTCAATTTCTCCTTTAAGCATAAAATTTTTTAAGCAAGAAACTCAAACTGCTGCAACTCATTTATCATTATAACTTTTTATGTAATTGAATATATGACTGTTTCATCTTATGTCAGATGCTTGATGTCTGTTTGCAATGTGCCAGGTACTACTTAATTACTTTGATAGGTGTTAGTATGTATAAATGCCAGTAGTTGTACTTTATATTTAATTTTACTTTAATGATTGTTACTATTAACAAAATATGCATAAGATGTGCTGCATGTTTTCATGTTTCCAAGATGCTAATATTTTGTAATTGTATAGAATCTATTCAAACTTGACTTGTGACTTATCAGGTCTATGCTGTGGTAAAATCTTCCCTTCTTGTATGTCGAGGCATTAAATCACTTGTAAAATAGTTACTAAGCACAAGAACTCAAAGACGGGTGTCCTTACAGTATTTTATATATGTAGTGGGACCAATTACTTACTCTTGGAGCTTCCATATTATTTCTATGAAATTTTCCTGATTGTTATTTTTAATTACTGAGTAGGTTATCCAAGATCTAAGTAACTGGGAAAAATTTAAGTTCGAACTTCTGGAGACTGCTCGCATTCTAATTGGTGAGTTATTTATCTTTTTATGCTGATTGTAAGTGTGATGTTTATTTTACATTTGGATTGCATGTTCAAACTCCTTTCATTGAACTTTCACAGGATTGCTGATACAAAGGCTTACAATTGGAACAACAATTTCTCTTATCGGTAACATGTCCCCTCCCAAAAGGGCCTCTTAACCGCTTCTTACCTAGAACAAACTCTCCATGTCAATGACTTAACAGCTAAAAGAATTTTTTTTTTGAGTGCTTCATAAATTATATAGATTAAGAAAGAGTGATTCCTTCATTTTACTTTTTTGATTATTAGCTTGCTGAGCCCCATAATTAGAATGAATATTTCATTTTTGTAGCTTATGCTCAAGGTACTGGCTTAGTCAACTAATCTGAATCCTATTGGTAGGTAATGGGATAAACCCTTCATAAGTGATGTCATACACTCGTGTGGGTATGGTAGTAGGTTTAAGTACCCTAGGCCATAGGGCAAGTGTATCCCCTCTCTTGATAATGGGCTAAAACATCTTAACTTGTCTAGCAGCCTGATTCCTCTTCATTGTGTTTATCCTTGATTCCATTTTGTTTTTGGCCTAAGTGCTTAATGGAAAATGATAGTGGTGGCCGTATAGCCATCAAGGTCAAGTTAAGACACTTTGTTGTTCAGGATTAATATATTAGGGACTTTGTCAACAGTTCAAGTTAAGATGTATTTAATGCTTTATTAATCAAAATCCTACAAGCATTATGCACCTAGGGGGAATATGACAGTGACTGCAGTTACAGGAAACCAACCTTGGTTACTGCTTGTTGCAGGGCATGGTACTTGCTACCTAGAGATCTCAACATGAATACAAGTCAAATGTTGAAAAGCTCTTTCATAGTAATAATCATGATGATGCTGTGACTATTTTACTTAACTAATGAAGTTGGAATATTTTGGGACCAAGAGCAGAGCTAGCCAGGAAACGAAAATGTATATGTTTCAGGTTCAGGATGTAATAATGACTTTAGCACCATTGTATTGATTAACATAACTTAGCTAGGGACCTCCTGTTATATACTTATATTTCCTAGTGACGTGTGTGTACATTAACAGCCCTAATAGATTCTAGGAAAAGGGTTCAATTAGGCCACGACTGTTTTGTCAAAGTCTATTTATTAGCAACTGCATTGCACCAATTGGCACTGTCCTAGCAATTTGCAATTGGCACATTATTATCAACAATTGCCATTATCCTTGCAAGCTATGAAATTAAATAGTAAATAGAAATGAAGGTACATTGGTATTGCTTTAAGAGAGCCACATCCAACATTTGCCTTCCTCAACTTATTGCAAAAAAGAGGAAAACACCAGGTAGGGAATTAAACAGTTTGGCACAAGAAAAATCAATAGAAAAAGAATATAAATGTGAAGCCCTTTGGACGGTTTCACATGGTTTCATTGAATAAAATACCAAAGATCTCCACCTTTTTTTTTTTGGCTAAAAGATCCCCCCACTTGCATATTCTTGGGCAGGGCATGTGAAATGTTTGCTTTGCTTGTCCTCTCTGTCTCTCTTACTCTCCCCCACAGATATGCATCAATCATGCATCCAATTGAAAAATATATGATCAATTGTACGAAGGTTCCACTACTTGAATTTTGCATTTTACAATAGCAAAAGTTGCAATTGGCAACTTGTTCACAGATATTAAGCAGAGAAGAACTCACTACTCGCTATTTTAATGCAACTTGCTAACACCAATAATCTAAAGCTCTTAGCTCCACGGATCACAACTTACACTGTACCTCAGCCAATTTTATTCATAAGTACAACACCAAATATGATACCCCTCACGAGGGTCTTCACGTGAAGAGAGGCATATCGATTAAAATGATACAATCACACTTAAGGTAAGCTAATTAACCATGAAGAGAGGCATATCGATTAATCAAAGCCAAGGCATTGCTAGTCAATTGTGCAACGTTCACAATCCTACCCCTCACGAGGGTCTTCACGTTCCCATTCATGGCTTTCCCTTGAAACCCATCAGTGCACGTAGTCTCATCCGTCAAAGCAGCACTAACCCAAGTCTGTATATCACTTATCATTAGCTGAAAGTTAGAGCCCTTAACATTTTTCATCTCCCTTATAGACTTTTTCAGCTCGTACACCGAATCACTAAGCTCCTCCACACAGTCCTTCATAGCAGCAACAACTTTAGGACTCATTGCCCGGCTTTTTGAGATATTCACCATCATGGTAGAGGTTGATTTAGCTGATGAAAGAGTCACATTGAGGGCTGTGCTTGCAAGAAGTTGAGGGCTTGTTTGGATTAAGTTTGTATAGGTTGAGAGAGAGGTAAAGCAAAGTTTTGGGTAGGTTGTTGAGCTACAAGATGTTCTAATGAACTCAATGCTTGGCTTGTTAGGTATAGCAGCTAAGCTGGAGTTTATGTATGAACTAATGGCAAGTAATATGAGAAGGGATGCAAAGAAACGTTTAGAAGAAAAGCCTTCCATTTCTCTCTCTTTCTATTATGGTAGTAGAGGCGTTGGATATGCATGTAAGGGGTGAAGGATTACAAATATATACAAACTATAAGGACCCACATCATTTGCTAGATAAACTCAAGAAAGATACCTATTTTTCCCAAAATATCTCAGTTGGGCAAGTCACAAGTGGGTTCTCAATTTACTCAACTTGGCTTAATAAGGGAAGCATGTGCAAAACTAGTGGTCCGTTTGTTACGTGTGTTTAAATACATGTTTTTAGTTTTTAAACAACATTACACGTATTTTCACATACTTTTTCACCTATACGTATTTTCAAAAAATACAAACAACGTTATTAGAACAATATTATCAAACGGACCCTAGGTCGCTTTCGTTGGCCAAAATAGCTTCTATTTTATGAGTTTACACTTACAATTTCTTTGATAGTCCCTAACACTTTGATGGATTTTTTGTTTCATACATTGATTACTATCAAACGTCTCCGATTTGGCCAATTGCGGTCTAAATAGCGCTGCGAAAGGAACCCATACAACAATACTTAAAACGGGGTTTAAAGGAATTGTTGTGCTCCCCTACTTGGGCCAAAATGGCCCATTACCACTGTTTACTAAAAAATTTAGCAATTTACCACTATTTTGGAAATATGTAGAGATCTACCGCTTTTTGGGTACTCGACTTTAAGAAAATCAAGTTTCTAATAGCACTCAAGTTCTATGAACTCGAGTTCCATTAAAAATTTTCTGGATTTTGAGTTTCATCAAAAAATTTCCAGCAAATTTGAAGATTATTTTTTCAAAGAACTCGAGTTTTTGGAACTCGATTTTTAAAAAGGTGATAGATCCCTACATATTTCCAAAACAATGATATATTGCTAAATTTTCTAGGAAACAGTGGTAATAGGCCATTTTCGCCCCCCAACTAGAGTAAATTTACCTTTCCAAGTGGGATGGCAAAAGAAAAGTCTTGGTTTTAATATACCTTACAACTGCTGGATCATCAAACTGCATTCTTTCATGGATATACTTGGGACCTGCAGCAGATATATTTCTTTTGGTAGTTTGGAACACAATGTTGAAGATTTTCCTTTTTATTAAAAAAAAAAAAAAAAATTATCACAAGAAGCTAAAGGTTTTAAATCATATTATTATGATGTATAGGGGCCCCAAAATTGTGCCACATGTTTATGGATAAGTATATCCATAAACATATACGGATATACTTATCGAAAGTGAGTAGTGCTACAAGTGCTACAAGTTTTATTATATTAAGCTTATAAATTATTGTGTCACTTATCATAAAGAGTCAATTCAAATATTCATTTATAAGATGGTTGAAGTCCACTAATTATATTCATTGTCATATCAATATAGAAACTTTATGCAGTAAACTTGTAGTACCTTTAACATTTTTCATTGAAAATCTCCCAATAAAACTCAAAACAAAGTCTGTTTCAAAATAAATGCATTGTGATATTTTGAAGCCTATTAATAAAGATTAATTTTAAATAATGTGGCATTATTTATATTTTTTTTAATGCATTAAAAACTAAATAAATATTCATTGAAATAATCCCTGATCTCCAGCTCAAACACAAATTAAGATAATCGTAATACACAGATAGGACCATTTGACAGCCAAGTTGTTGAACCAACTTTGCACGTGCTTGTCTCTAAATAAAATAAAATAAAAACTTTGCACCTGCTTCCCATAAATTTTTTTTTTTACACCTGCAATCATCCATATGCGAATGTGGCTCATCTATAATTGATAATTATTTAATTTGGATGAAACTTTAATTCATGAGATTGACATAAGAAATGGCTGCAAAACTAGAGCATTGACTCTTGGTCATAATGCTCACTATTCAAGAAAAAGCTGGCCTCCCTTCCCTTTTGTTCTCCTATCCTCTTTTCTTTCCATCTCCATCTCCATCTCCATCTCCTTCAATTTAAACATGAAATTGTTTTTTTTTCCAAGTGCCACTATTGGATTTTATATTTATTTTTTGAGAATCTTCACTATAGGTTTTGATATTAATATTAATATTATTGCTATATAAAATAGGCTATATTTTTTTAGTAGATAAAAAAAATATTTAAATATTAATATTATCGCTATATATAATAGGATATATTATCTTTCTTCTTTCTTTTTTTTTTTTTTTTTTCTTTTTTTTTTGAAACCGGCTATATTATCTTTTTAAATATAGCCTATTTTAAATATGATAAAAAAAAAATTGAATGTTAGGTACAATCTATAAGAAAATTTAGATGGAAAGATTTAAAAAGACAAACTCCCATGAAGTGGCTTGGGTCCAATGCACAGAGCACTAGACCCAACCCTTACGTACACAGCCCCCATATCTACCAAACGAATATAAATATAGCTTTTTCCTTCCATATGGTCTCTCTCGATGACCGACAAAGACTCAGCCGCCAAGCAGCCACTATGAGCTCTAGAAGCCTCCATTGAATCTCGGACTGACACGTACCCGAAATCGTGAGACTTCATTTATCTGGCCTTGGTAGACTCGAGAAGGGACCGTGTCCTGAAATTGAGGACTGTGTGAATAATTGACAATTGGATATCCCACTCTAAACCTTTTTAGGTATGACCTCCTCTAGTTAGGATCTCCTCCATTTAGGGTCAGTATGTAGTCCACGTACTTACAAATATGTCCATTTCAAAAGAGTTCTCTTTGAGTCGTCTATCTATGCATGATTGAATCACATGTTTGATGCTTTAGGTAATAAACAACAAAAAATCTTAGCCTCCTAGACAGTTGCAACTTGCAAATGAGCAATCCGATGTGTAGTCCTAAAGCGATATCATTTAATCTATTTCGAGCTGTTATTATGTATATCATCTACCAATTGGATTAGATTCCCAATCTCTGTGGCTCTGCTTTTTTAGTTTAGAGGTTAAGCAATTGCCAAAAGTCACATGCACAATGAGAACATGCGCAGACAACGCACACATACATACGGTAGAACTATTTGTCTACGTAAAAATGCAATTATATTATTCAGTTTTCATGGGATTTCAAGTAATTACTATATCTCTGTATGCATCACATACGGTTATTGCACTTGAATGATGGAAGAAAAGATTCTTCCATGCTTGTGAACAATTTTGATAGTTATACAGGACTCTACGTTCGAGGTTGGTTAGTTTGTCAATCTAGAAACACCTGTCTTTTTCATTTCTTTCTTCTTCCTCTCCTTTTTATTTTTATTTTTTTTCTCTTTTGTAGTACTTGCTCTATAGGTATCAAGTTAGATTAAAGTAGCAATTTCATTCAATAATATTTGCTTGCACAAACTTTATCTCACAAACTTTAAGGGAAAAAAAAAATCTCTTTTATTTTTCAATGGCATCAAAAGTTTCAGCCCCACCATGATGATTGAGAAAAGCAATTAATCAAGAAGTTCTTTTTCTCTCTTTTCTGCATCAATCATGTTTCCAATTGTACAAAGGAATCTAGAGAACGTAAATTTTGCATTTTACAATAGCAACAGTTACATTTTACAACTTGCTAACACCAATAATGTCAAGCTTGTAGTTCAATCCTTAATAGCCACATGGATTCTCTATGTGGCATTACAAATCACAACTTACAATATGCATCAACTACTACCATATACATGGGTACCACACCAAATATGATATTACATAGGCATCTACATTTTTGTGTTTTTCTTTTTCTTATCTTGTTATACAAAATTAATATGGCATAATTAATCTCACTTAAAAGTAAGCTAATTAACCATAAATAGAGGCATATCGATTAATCAAAGCCAAGCATTGCTGGTCAAATGCGCAACATTCACAATCCCAGCCCTCACAAGGGTCTTCACGTTCCCATTCATGGCTTTTCTTGAAACCCATCAGAGCACGTAGTCTCATCAGTCAAAGCAGCACTAACCCAAGTTTGTATGTCATTTATCATAAGCTGAAAGTTAGAGCCCTATTGTTTTTCANAAAGGCCATATAGATTTGGTGATGATATAAAGCGTGTTTTGCAAATGAGTTTGTGTACTAGAAGATGGTTCAGTTCATGGCTTTTATGGCTTCTGTATTGGGCTTTATCTGCAACTACTTGTTGTATGTTTTTGGATTAGTATTCAAATTCATATTCAGGTAATAAAGTTTACATTTTTATGTTCTGGGTTGTTTTTTTTTCAAGGTTTTTACTATTGTTTAAAACTGAGAGTTTATTTATTTTTTTAATTTGTTTATTTTTACAGATCTCTGGAAAATTATTGCAAAAAGGACTATGGTTCAAGGGACTTGGATATGGAGGATTTTAGAGAAGTGGAGGGTGGTGTTTGGTTAGAGGAAAGTGAGAGTGACAATAAAAGCAATGGAGAAAGCGAGAATTCTATGTCTGCCATGGCTGCCGCTAGTGCTAGTAAGTATGAGTTTATGATTGGGAACGGTATTAGTGGCTTCGTGGAACAACCAAAAAGTATGAGCTTCAGTGTCCAAGAATTGTATCTGGGTTCAAAAGATTACGCTGTTTGCAACAATATAGAAAACAAAGACATTGTAAAGGTTAATTTAGAAGAAGAGGTTGTCGGTTTAGATAAAACAGAGGACTCTGTTGAAAGCTTTGGTGTTGCAATGGTTTTAGAGAAAGCAGAGCAGAAAATGTTCACTGAACATGTGGTTTCTGAGAAGGGAGACATTGATGGCTTAGAAATAATCAGTTTGTGTAAGGAAGACTCTGTGGATGAAGTTGAATCGGTTTCAGAAGATTGCTCACTAAGGTTTGGTTCAGAACCTGAGTCAATTAGTTCAAGTGGTGAATTGCCAATGAAGAAGTACATAGTTGATTCAATTACCTATGAGTTTTTCGCCTATAGAAATGTTGATAAAGTATTGGAACCTGTAGGCCTTTTGGCTAATGATGCTAAAAAGGTGGTAGAAGATATTGAGGAAGAAAGTAAGATTATTGAGGAAGAAAGTGAGATTATTGAAGAAGAAAGTGAGATTGTTGAAGAAATTTCAAGCTGTGAAATAAGTCTTTCTGATCCTGAAGAAACTGATGCCGATGACGATTCAAATGATTCTGATGAAGAATATATAGAATTCGAACCCCATTTCAAGAATTTAAGCAGCTTGGAAGCCAAAATTTTGTCTGGTGAAGTTGTGAACAAACATGAAGAGGAAGATTTTGTCCAAGATGAGAAGGAATCCGAAAATAATTTGGAAAAAATTGAAGGAACTAACTCGGGGGAGAAACCATCCAAATCGAATTCTGATGATCAAAATGACTTGGATTACATGTGGGAGCATGAGGATGTAATAGAACAGCTGAAATTGGAACTCAGAAATGCAAGAACTGGTGGACTTCCCACTATTTTAGAAGAAGAAGAGCCAGAGTCTCCAACCATTGTTGAAGGTCTAAAGCCACTGAAGATCGATGTAAAGTTCGAGTTCAAAGATCGAATGGAAGAGATTCAAAAGGTCTACAAGAGCTATGCAGAAAAAATGCGAAAACTAGACATGTTGAATAGCCAGACCATGCATGCAATCGGTGAGTTTTCGAATTACTTATCTCTCATTTAATTTGATTTCTAGCTTGTCAAAGTAGTAGTGTATGATTAAAACCAAATCTGAGGTTGCTAAACTTTGTTAGTGTTAGTGGCACGTCTGTGACTTTCAATTTGCAGTGTTAATGAACATATTTGTATTAGTCTGCACTTTTTAAAATTATTATACTCGATTTCTTACCACAATAATCTGTTTTAGCTGATACTAATAGTAATAAAAAGAATTCTCTTCTATATACAATTTCATGACATAAATTACTTCTTTTTTCCATTGCTATAAACAGTTGAATATACTATTTGGTTGTACCATCTGATTCTGTTGAAGATTTTTTTCTAAAAGGATTCTTTAAGAGATTTTTTTTTTTTTTTTGATGAAAGATTTTTTAAGAGAATTATTTTACATGGTGGGTCTCCATCATATTTAATTTTTAGCTAATTATGGGCACATTATCTTCTGATATCTTGTCCACTCCTGAAATTAAGAATGGTACAACTAATGGCAAGTCAATATCCAAGGTGTTTATTGTCATATAACTGATCTTTTCCATTCCCTTCATTCCTACCAATACTTTAAAGGCAGAAGAACATCAATAATGGCTTTATACCGCACTTCCATTGCTCTTGTGGTTCTAAAGGTATCCAACACAGAATAAGCGTGAAAAGTCGTTTTGGACTGATGAGACAAGTTTCATGTCAAATATTTGATTAATAAAAGTGAAAACGAATGTTTTTATTAATATTTATGATTAATTTCCTTTCAAAAAAACAAATATCAATTTCTTTCTGTTTTTGTTTTGAATAACTTTACTGATCTGCTTTATGATCATCCATAGGATTTCTTCAGCTGAAAAACCCGGTTAAATCAAATTCAATGCTAAATTCTTCAGCCTCAGCTGCTAAGTCTCTTCCACATAACATATGGCCGCGTAAACAACGAAGGGTTACAGCTGACCCAATGCAGAAATTCACTGGAGAATTGCAAAGCAACTTGGAATTGGTTTATGTTGGACATGTTTGCCTTTCTTGGGAAATACTCCACTGGCAGTATGGGAAAGTCCAAGAACTTCAAAATTCCAATTCTCAAGGTTTTCAAAGGTATAATCAAGTTGCCGGTGAGTTTCAACTCTTTCAAGTACTTATGCAAAGATTTATGGAGAATGAGCCATTTCAAGGTCCCAGAGTGCAAAACTACGTCAACAATCGATGTGTCCTTCGTAACCTTCTTCAGATTCCAGCCATCAGAGGTAATCAAAGTTATGAAGTGAACACTGACATTTCACTAGAATTCTAAGTTGCACACTTTTTTCTTGTATACCTACCATACTTAAATCTTAATTGTTAATATAGGATATTCCCTTAATATATATATATTTAATAATAAAAGATGTAAAATTAAGATTAGGCAGGTATAGTACATTAAATATAAAAAAAATATCTTAGAATGACCCTGTCATTTGAGCACCTTGCATCTTCATAAAATAATGTATATTTGCATTGCTAGATGATTGCTTTAAGGAGAAGAAGGTAAGAAGAGATGAGGAGGAAGATGCAATTTCAAGCAGCATGTTAGCAAAGATCATTGAGGATTCACTGCGGGTCTTTTGGGAATTTGTTCGTGCTGATAAAGATGAAAAGAATGTGATCCTAAATAGTCCTCACCAAAATCATATCAATCTCCAACATGCTGCAGACTTAGAGGTTTTGATCAACACTCGATCTGATCTTCAAAAGGTTTGCTTACTTAATTTCTATATAACTAATTGTTGGGGCTTCTACTTTGGTTTGTATTTCAAAATGTTAAACCTTCTAATCTCATGTCTTGCAGAAGGAGAAAAAGCTCAAGGACATACTGAGAAGTGGAAATTGCATAGTAAAAAGGTTCCAAAAACATCAGAATAATGATCAGTTGGATCATTTGCAACTCGTTGCTCAGGTTGAACTGAAATTGGTTTCAAGAGTGCTAAATATGTCAAGATTAACAAGGGACCAATTAGCATGGTGTCATGGAAAACTAGACCAAATTAACATTGTTAACAGAAAGATTCACATGGAACCTACATTTTTACTTTTTCCATGCTGAAATGGCGTGCAGTGCCACTATTTTTATTGAACTATGTGCATACAATGTTGGTTACAGATTTATAGCAATAGATAAAAGAAAGCAGATTGGGATTAGATTTCCTTGATAGAGAAATTCTACGATACTGTATACATACAATAAATTGCTTATTTCACTAGTGAAGCTTTATAAACTTCCTTGATAAAGAAATTCTACGATACTGGATACATACAATAAATTGCTTATTTCGCTAGTGAAGTTTTATAAACTACTTGGATTTTCTTTTTCTATTCTTTTTGTCCCTTATATATGGATTTTGGATCAGTCTGATTCATCACTGATAACCCTTTGAAAGAGCAACGTTCCTTTGATTTTATGGGTTTTTTTTTTTTTTTTTGGTGTTAATTAATTTCTCAAAGAGTGGTAAAAGATTTTATAGGCATGACTCATGAGTCCCAAGCCCAGTTTGGCTACATGGTTCTCTGGCTACATGGTTAGATGACCAAAAAACAGTAGGACTTTAATATCTCTAGTATCATCTACAGCAGAAGCTATAGCCCAGTGTGGCAGTACTAGAGAGCAACAAATGGTTCCATTAAAAGAAAGAAAAAAGAAAAAACAGAAAAACAAAACAAAAAAGAGAGAGGGCTACAAATGGGATCAACAATATTTAATGCATCCCCTTGCAAAATAATCCTAGTGAACCCCTCTCCTAGCATTCTTATTTCTTGCGCTAACCGAAATCACCTGGATTTAGAAAGCTTTCGGGTTAGATTATTTATTTATTTATTTATATTTTGATAAACGAGGATATCTTTTTTTTTTTTTTTTTTTTTTTTTGAGAAACGAAAATATCCAAATCTCTTTGAGTATCTAATTATTCTCTTAAGTGTTTGTAGACTTCTTGTTCCACACATCCCAAATTATTACATGGAAGAATCCCACTAGGGTGGCCCAAGCTGCTCTGAGTTAGATTATGAGTCCATTCTGATAGTGTCCCAGATAATTTGATAATTTGAGATAGGGGCATAAAATTTAAATGTAGATCATTGTATCTGGATTACTGTTGCATATTGGGCACTCCATATCTTCAAATGCGAATCTCCTAGCCCAACTCGAAAGGTGTTGCACTTTCTTAACTATTGTACAGTGTAGACCCAACTTATAGGTTGGGTTCGGAATTCGGCCCATTTGTAATATTTAAGTACATGGACTTTTGCAAGAAAAATCAAATTTTCATAAAGTGCACATAACGTGTTAGATATTCTATTTCTATACCAAGTTGAACAATAATGTTATTAGTTTTACTTTTAGAGAGAGAATTCAAAATTTTTAGATTTTAGTTGTTATTCCATGCAATCATTAAAAAATTGTTCAAAGCTCAAATTAAAAATTTACGTAATCTAATTAGAATTATTATTTTTTGAAAAATATAAAATTGTTTAATTTGAATTATCTTGTACTAAATTGTTTCATTCAAAAAGACAAATATAGAAGGTTTGCATCGCTATAAAGTGTTTACAAAAATCTAAAGTTGAAAAGGTTTTTAATGTGAGTTATTAATCAAGGTGTATTTTAAAATAGAGGTATAATTTTAATTAGTTTATATTGATACTAGTATTATGCCCGTGCAATGCATGGCTTAATAAAAAATATTTTGATAATATAATTAAATTTAATAACAAATAAAATGAAAAAAAGAATTAATTCAAAATTTAAGATTAAAAAATAAATTGTACTTCTACACTTAAATGAAATTTAATTTTTATTTCTTATTTTGATATTTAAATCATTTGTTTTAGTGTTGATTTCATTCAAATGGTTATAAGTTATATCAACCCTAAACTGAATTAATAATAAATAAAAATATAATACTCTAACTTAATGTAACATTCTAACTTACTAATAAATAAATATAACAACCTAACTTAAAGTAATGTTTGTAATTGTATTGTGTTTTAGCCTTTAAAAACATATATATTATTTTGTTATCATGAAAAAACCCAAATATTAATATTACTCATGAAAAAATAATGAATTCAATAATTGAAACGGTTGAAAACAAAATTAATCCAAAACCTCAATTCATTAATGAAAAAATATCCAAAATTTTGAACTTAAAAAAAAAAAAAAAAAAATGGGGTTAAGTAAAGATAGACTTACATAGAAATTTGGACGGATGGATTCTTTTGTATTCAATTTCATGTTTGATAGCAAATTTTGCTTTTAATCAAAGAATATAGATTACATGGAACAAAGCATCAAACAAAAGCCATAACAAATTAAATCCATAATAAAATATTGATGTCAACAACAAATAATCATGTAATAAGAAATTAAAAAATACAAAAATATTGCTTGCTATATTGACTTCTAAAAAAAAAACACTAAAAGGTATGATTAAACATAGAATTTCAACCTATCTATAAACTTGTTGATAAAAATCATATTATATATAATAAAAAGGCAACAAATACACAAAATATATTCAATTTGATGAAAGAAAAAAATTACCTGCAAGGTTGTAGGTAGGGCAGAGAGGAGAAATGAAGGATATAGCAAATAATTGTAAAGTACGTAGTAAAAATAATGAAACACCAAAAAAATTGTGTGTATATATAGTGGGAATTTTAGGTTGTGAAGAAGATATGAACAAAAAGTAGTTTAGGTGAAACTCAAATACTTTTTTTTTTTTAACTTTATTATTAGGAAAAAGATGACATAAAATGCAAATTTATCCACCAAAAAAAAAAATTAAAAGTAGGAAAAAAAAAAAACAAATTCTATCTTCTTTTTTTTCCTTTTACGTTTTCAAAGAAACGTAGGAAAAGAAATTTCATCAATTCTTTCACTTTAACTACTTTAGCTTCATTCTTTCAAAAAAAAAAAAAATTAGTTTAACTACTCTACGAATACCCTAATTTTTTTTTTGAAATTATAGATAAATTAATAATAAAAGGATTATATGAAGAATTTGGATTGTAATCAAATTAAAAATTTTATCAACTTAGAAAATATAGGACAAAAAAAAATATCTATTTTTTGATTTTAGGGTTTGTTGATAACATTTTAGATAGACACAACTGTTATAGTTATAAATTAAATGCTACATTCTTTCATTACTTGATTGGTCATATTTATCCAAAAAAATATGTATATATATATCTATTCTTAAAATCTAAAAATTTATTAAAATTTCTGCAATTTAGTGAAGCCACGTGGCATAACCACGGCGTTTAAAGCATGGTATAAACATCAATAGTAGATTCACATACTAAGAGTTACAGCAAAACAAAAAAAAATTAATTTCTTAAGAATCAAACTAACATTATTAAAAAAAAAAAAAATTCAATTGAGAATCCATAACAATTCCCTAAATTAGATTAAAGTTAAGGAAATAAACTTAAACAAATACACGAAATATATTCAATTTGATGGGAAAAAAAAATATGTACTTGTTGTAGGTAGAAGAAGAGAATAGTAGAGATCATAAGTAGAAGAAAAGAATAATAGCGCAAAGGAATCGTATGATGGGTATATATATACACACACTCCACATTGAAGAATTTTATATGAACAAAAAGTCTAAAACTAATTATATCTACTGAAGTTTTTCTCTGCTGGTTAACTTCTTATCTTCACCAACAACGTTGTTGTTGTTGTTGTTGTTTTTTTTTTTTTTTTTTAATATCGGTCTTTGTGAATGTGAGGGACTCATTTTTTTTTGTTAGATCAGCCCCTTCTCCGTGTGTTTTTTTTTTTTATTTTTTTATTTTTATTTTTATTTTAATATCGGTCTTTGTGAATGTGAGGGACTCATTTTTTTTGTTAGACCAGTCTCTTCTCCGTGGTTTTTTTATTTTTTTATTTATTTTTTTAATATTGGTCTTTGTGAATGTGAGGGACTCTTTTTTTTTTTTGTTAGTTTAGCCTCTTCTTCGTGTTTTTTTTTTTTTTTTTTTTTA
>NW_027070259.1:185040-218503 GCF_002906115.3 Quercus suber
AGGAATTGTAGTGATAGAGTCATAGGACCCACCCCCTGAGGTGGGATTGCACACACTAAAATAGTAGCTTGGACCTAAGGGGCCATCCAAATATTGCAAATGGTGGGACCAACATACAAGTGGAATCTTCTCATCATTGGAATCTCACTAACAAAAGAGTATAAAAGGCAAGAGACAGGTGAGAAGTAGTGTTTAGAGCATTTTCAAGGGAGAGAAACACAAATGAAGGAGAGATTATCAACTTGAATTTGGAAAGAAGTGATTTAGCTCGGGACACCTAAGGAATACCTTGATTGTCTGAGATCCTCCTCGGGTAGTTAGACTTGCAAGAAAAAATTACTTCACAACCGTTTTTAGCCATCGTCTACTAGCTAAACTCTTCTTGGGACTTCTTATTGTAGGCTATACTAAAAAATTATACAAATTAATTGGGAGTCCAAGCCCAACAATTCATAAATCGTTGTGGCCATACAGCCACAACTTATATGATAACATTAGAATATATATATATATATATATATATTTGTCATTGTCTTATTTCTTGAATAGTTTTATTATGACTAAAGTACACTTTTGGTCATTAAAGTTTAGGGTTATTTTCATTTTGGTTTTTTATGTTTTATAATTTTCATTTTGGCTCCTTGTGTTCGATTCATTTTCATATTAGATTTAGATCTTTATGTTTCAAAATTTTCATTTTAACCCTTTATATTTAATTTAATTCTTTATTTGACCCCTTATGTTTCAAAATTTTCATTAATTTTTTATATATATAATATGTTAGACCCTCACAAAAGTGGTATTAATAATTTTTTCATGAGTGAAACCGAAGCTATTTATAAACAATTTGATTAGATTAGTTTAGAGATAGGAGGATATGTATGAAAGAAATTTTGGATAAATGGCTGAAATTTAACAAAAACAAAACGACGACGGTTTTTGTTTGCAAGTGTGGAACTTTTAAAGACAACCCCATCCACGGTGTCAAAATCTAGACCGTCCAAAAAACAATCGAAGCCAAGATCAAACACAAAAAGTCAAGATCTCCTCACAACCGTCCGATCTAGGGCAATAAACACTTCCGAAACCCTCAATATATCTATCTTCCTCTTTCTCTCTCAATAATTCCAAAGCCACCCTCTCTAATTCCCCCAAAACCCTAAGAGAGAGAGAGAGAGAGAGATAGAGAGCTCAGAGCTTCGCAAAAATGGTGCAGCGTCTCACATACCGCAAGCGGCACAGCTACGCCACCAAATCCAACCAGCATCGCGTCGTCAAAACCCCTGGTAAAAACCCTTTTAACTTTAATTTGTTCTCAATTTTATTGGGTTATGGAATTTTATTTATTTATTTATTTATTGAATGTAATGATTGTGGTGTGTGTATGTGAAAGATTTGGTTTTTGGGTTTGTTTTTGTTTTTTCTGATTGGTTTTATTGTTGTTATGATTTTGGGGTGTATTAGGAGGGAAGCTAGTGTACCAAACCACAAAGAAGAGGGCAAGTGGGCCCAAGTGTCCTGTAACTGGCAAGAGGATCCAAGGGGTATGTTGTTTTTTGTTTTAGATTTTCAATTTTGTGTATTGGGTTTTCTTTAATATGTAGAGATCTGAGCATGTGTTGTTGCTTTAATGATGTGATTGAATGTGTGGAAATAGTTGGAAATGTTGAGTTTTTGAGAGGAATCTGATTGCTGTTTTTGATAATTATTGATAAATATAAAAAATTATTGAGACCCAGTTGATTTTTTGTTGTCAATTAGTGTTTATGAGTATTGTTGAGTGGATTTGGAGATGGTTAAGTAGGAATGATTAAGTTATCTGTGAGGAAACAGTGATTAGGAATGGGAATGTGAATGGAATCACTTTTATTAATTTTGTTTTGATGAATGTAGGGTATAAGATAGATCTAATGGCAAAGAACATTAATTGATATTGTTGTGGAGTAAGGTTTATAACTGATACTGATATTTTGGGTATTTGAGTAGAATTGGTCTTTCTTGCGGTGATTTTGGCAAATGGGGTTTTTGATATTACCATGTGTTTATAAACATTGAATTTGCTATTGTTGTTGAACATTAAGTGGTGACAAAGTGGTGTGAGCACTTTTGCATGACCGTGTGAGTAATTTACTCAGTTTTATACTGGGTGTGGATTGGTGGCTGAAATTTTCAGCAATTCTAGCCACTGTAAGTTACAAGAATTGTAGCTCAAGTGCACGGATGTTGAGATATCTCTGTTATGCTCATCTGATCAGGGCAAATTGCTTTTGGTTTGTTTTGCTATGCTATTGTCATTAATTCAACTAATAACTGAACATGGATTGAGATGCTAAATGAACCAAAACTTAATAGGATCCTGCTAATGACTAATGAGTGCCTTAAGTACATCTTTCTGTGTATTCTTGTCCATTTTATAGATCCACAATAATTTTTTAAAAAAGATGTGCTTTAGGCACTCATTAGCAGGACCTATTAAGTTTTAGTTCATTTAGTGTGAGCGTTTAGTTTCCGCGTTCGGCGTCTGTGTCTTTCTTGTTTCGCGTTTTGTCTCTTTTTTTTTTTTTAGGCCGCTTATGTTGACTTTAGCGGAAAAATTTACTGTTGTGAACAGTGCATAGCATGCACTGTTCACGCAATAAAAAATATTAAAAATGGGTTCCACAATACTATTCACACATTTAAAAATTATTTTGCTACAGTGTTTTCAGTTTTCAGTTTCAGCAACAATAAGCTCAATCCAAACGGACCCAGTATCTCAATCTATGTTCAGTTATTAGTTGATTTAATAGCAATAGCATAGCTTGACAAAGCAAAAGCAAAGTTGCCTATCATGGTTTCAGTTTTCTTGTTGCTTTTATCTTTGGCTGTGAGACTGACAGATTTAGTCAACTTCGTCATTTGTTTTAGTTTGGCTGATCTACTTTAGGTCAAATGGCGCCTACTGCCCTTGCAAGAGGAAAGTGGAGGATGAGGTTACGGTTTCAAGGGAAACTGTATGTGTTAGTTGCCTATCATAAGTATGTGGGTGTGGCACCTGATGATGATGATTCATGTTGAGATATACCTTGTGCTTGGGGCCATGGGTGTTCAAGGATTTTGTAGTGATAATAAAAAAAATCTAATAGGTACTTTAATTAATTAAATTAAAAAACCCAATAGATGAAAATTATGGTTTAATTGTATGTTCAATGACAATTTAGTGAATTATTTTTATGTGTTTACTCTTCACGATTCTACTAGAGCTGTGTTTTAAATTGTTGCAGTAGCTGTTTACTTTGGTGCGACAAGAAATTGCATCTTTCTCTTTCCTGAATATAAGATTTTTTTAGATGGAGTGCTTTTCATAGTCGGAAAAGCCTGTAGCTTTATTGTTGATAATATCCATTGAGTTTTGTTTTATTCAAAATTATGATTGATATTGTATTATTGTTATTTGCACAATTGTGTCTATAATGTGTGATATTTTTTCTACTCCATCTAAATTATTTTTACACTTTCAGCAGTAATACAATTTTGGCTGTGTTTGCAGATTCCTCATTTGAGACCTGCTGAATATAAGAGGTCTAGGTTACCTAGGAACCGGAGGACTGTTAACAGGGCTTATGGTGGTGTACTCTCTGGAAGTGCTGTCAGGGAAAGGTTTGTTCTTGTTAGACCTTAGTATTATCAGTTTTTTCTCCTTGATTTTTTTTTGTTTTCATGTGCTTGGGGAAAGTATTCTAAATTGGTTCTAATTTTTTGTTAGGATCATTCGTGCCTTTTTGGTGGAAGAGCAAAAAATTGTGAAAAAGGTCTTGAAGATTCAGAAGACCAAGGAAAAGCAAGCCTCAAAGAGTTAAGATCAAGATCTTAGTGAGCTTCTATCAGCTTTAGTGTAATTTTGGCTATTGCAGCGCGTGGAGAAACATGGAAAGTAATTTGAGGTTTTCTGATTTGGATCCGTCTTTTGTTTTGGTTTGAACCATGTATTTGTTGACAAATCCATTATGCTAAGATTTTGCTTGTTTCTATAATTTCTCTTGGTAAATATATTGTTGCTATGTGATGTCTTTTTAGCTTTCCATCGGAAGCATTTTTTTTAGAATGTCTGGCTCAGGTGCTTCATAGGCATTGATTTGCCATTTACAGTTAATGTTTTTCAATCACCTCTGCCTGATGATTTCCAATGTGTGATGCCACAACCCTACTCCCAAATGCTACCCCCTCCGCTCACTCAAACGTTTATTTATTTTAGGTACAATTCCTCACTGATGTGAGTTATGTTGCAAAATTTCAATGAGTTGTGCTTGGTTTTGAAGTACAAATTCAATCATAATTAGGTGTGTAAAAGATGAGGGTGGATTTTAGTTGTAGAGGACTAGTAGAACTGTAGAAGCTATTTCTCTAAACTTTGGAATATTGGGCAATAAAATATTTTTTTTTAATTAATTTATTTAGCATACTAGTTCATTTTAGCAAAACCTACGTTGTCCTTAATATTTGTAGGGTTGGCCTCAACGAAGACAATTTTGTACTATACTAGCCGGTATGGCTGGTATATTGCATACTGATGTGTACACTGGTATAGAAACATTGTTATTTTATATTGGTTTAAATATTGGCCGTACTGGACCCGTTTTGGTTGTACCAAGATATGTATCAGGTTTCGGCCAAAAATTAGATACCGGGCCTGAAAAAAGAAAGAAAAAGAGGTCAATTTAACACAGTAATTCAGAAACTCTCCTCCTTGCACTTATTTGGGATCTCTTCATCTTGGCCTCACATTGGTGATAGTGAATCTGGCACGGGTGATAGCGAATCTGGTTGGCAATGAATAGCGGCACTGGCATTAAAGCAGTGAAAGGGAGTTGAATGACTGATCTAAGAAAGAAGGAGAGAGAGATCAAATTTAGTCTCTACATTTTTTTTTTTCATTTGGTCCTTATATTTTCATTTCACAACTTTTAGTTCCTAAATTAATTAACGCATATTATTTTAGTCTTTTCCGTCAGTCAACAGACATAAATAACTATAAGAAAAAATATTATTAAAAATTCACTATAGCACTCATAAGAAAAAATAATTAAAAAAAAATAATCTAACATTCTTAAGTTTTTAACAGATTTAAAATTGAAAAAAGAAAATTAAAATCCAAAAATACATTACGATCTATGTTCATCTTCAACAAGAACACCAAAGAATACAAACTCAGATTTTAAACATAAGAATACCTGCCCAGATTTACTTGCATTTTCTTGCCCTTTCTTGTCAACCAAACACAAACACAAATCGATCTCCAGCAAGAACACAAACACAAACGTAGTAGCAAATCTTCTCAGATTTTCTCAAACCACAAAACCTAGATATACAAAATCACAACTCAAACTTAGATTTTCTCATTTTTCAATCAACAATGAAACCTCTAGCAAATAAAATTCATAAACCTAGAAACCAAATTCATAAACCCAGAAAATTCAGCATAAAAACACCATTAAAAAAAAAAAATCATAAATTCCAAAGTCCCCATCCTCAAACCCAAGCAAAATAATTTCTCGGTTCTTTTTCAGTCTTTGTTTGGTTGTCAAGAAAATGAAAGAATAAAAATTTGGACAGTGAAGAAGACAACCCAACATTCGCTGGTTTGATCGTGCTGTAGGTTCAGGCCTCAGCCTTATCGGACCATCATCGTCTTTGCCACAGATTTACACTGCCGGTCAAGGAAGCTTTCTCTTCTCTCTTCCTCTCTCTTTCACTCTAACCAACCAAAGCCGAGAAGCTAACACGATCTCTGATTTACAAACCAATCTCGTCGCCGTCGCCTCCTTCAGACCTACTCGTTGATCTCGTCGCTGTCAGACCCACCCGCCCATCTTGCCTCCTTCAGACCCACCCACCAATTTGTGGTCCTTTACCTCTCTCTTTCTCTCAATCTATCTTTCCCTCTCCCTCTCTCACGATCGATGCTTATTTTTGAGGAAGACTATAATTTTTTTTGTTATGTTTTTTTGTTGATTTGGTTTATATATTCAGATTTTCTATTATAATATTTGTTTGGAAACTGAGAAAATGTGAGAGAATGTGTTTTCTAGAGGATTTTTAGAAACACAATCAAACACCTTAAAATATTTTCCAAAACATTTTTTGTGATGCAACCAAACACCTGAAATCATTTTCATTTCTGAAAAATATTTTCATTTGAAAATATTTTACATTGAGCCAAATGTAGCCTAAATCTGGGTTTCTGTTATTGTTCTTATGTTCTGGTGTGCTCTTATTTTTTTAAAATTTTTAACTCATATTTTTTCTTTTGTTAAATTTGAGAAATAAATATTTTAAATTATAATATAATGTGGCATGAGTGATGAGTGCTATAGTGAATTTTTAATAATATTTTAATCCCTCCATTAGTCACCTCAGTTATTTCCGTTTGTTGACTGACAGAAAGGACTAAAATATTACGCGTTAATTGGTTTAGGGACTAAAAATTGTGAAATGAAAATGTAGGGATCAAAATAAAAAAAAAAATCAAAATATAGAAACTAAAAATGCATTTACGCCAAGTTTAAATTGTGTGAAATGGGATGTTGGGCTAGTTAGTAAGTTAACGTGTGTGGAGTAAAAAGCTAACAAAAGGTACTTGAAAGATGGAAAACTTTTTGTGTTCTTTGGTTTTATCATCCACCATTTTAGTTTTTCTAATTATTTAATCTTTTTCTACCAACTCCCTCTCACCTAATATCTTATTTCTCACCTACTGCTCCTTATTTATTTATTTATTTATTTATTTTTTGTTTTATACTTTTATCTTTGTTCATATTTTTTATATTAAACTTACAACGGACAATGCAAAAAAAAAAAAAAAAAACTTATTTTGCATTTTCAAACAATATTTTATCTATTTTACCAACATATTTTACAACTCATCTTACATCCCAATTTTTTATTTTTACATACAACCTAATAAAATAATATAAACTACCTAATAAAATAATAAAAAGTATTATTTTCTATCTTTTTCCCCCACTCACTTTTTCTCTTCACACACAACCACATATTAAAATAATATATATTTTTTACAACCTATGAATAGTAAGATTACATATTTTTTTAAGTTTACAAACTCTGATGGAGTGGATTATGGGTGGCTTAGGTTGTAACATAACAACTGGAAAGTGTTTACACACCCAGTACTAGTGCTCTTATAAGCTTAACAAGTTTAATGGTTTAACAAATTAACTTTTACCAAATAATTAAAGTTATAAATATACAAATAATATTTATTTATTTATTTTTAAAATATACACAAATAATATATATATATATATTTTAAATAATAATAAACCTGAAACGGTACATCAGTATTGAATTATATCATTCCACTGGCCACACCATACAGTCTCTTGTGAGATTGACTTCCTTGGTTGGGTTATGTGTAGACTTGCGTTCTTCCTCCTATTTGGGCTTTCTTGCACTGATGTCTTAGATGGACGGCTTCCTTGGTCAGCCCAAGTCTGGGAATATTGTGAGTTGATAATTGCTTGGAATGTTAAGAAGGGCTACATGCTGGATATACACTGATTTCTAGCTTAAGAAAAGTCTTACAGACATACAATCACAATAACTATTGAAAGGCATCCTTGAGAAAAGTCTTTCTTCTCTCTCTGCAATTTTAACAAGCTGCAATTTGTAACTTTAATGGAAATCTTTCTAACAGATGCGAGTTTTAAGCATTGAACAGCAGAAACAAAACACTCAGCCAACCCTTTATAGAAACCAAACAGTAGCACCGTAGTTCTGCTTACATTAGTTTTTTTGGCAAAGAGACAAAGGATTTATTTCTAACAATTAAAAGGTACAACCATCATCAATCAGAGCTTGATACATGGTAAGCCTGTCTTTCCTCTTCAATATTAAGCTTGAGTAGATGCAAGATAGACTCTGAGCCTGGCAACGAATTTGTCATGAGGCGGTAGTGTCTCCTCCATCAGAGGGCAGTTCTTCATTGCATTGATCCATGAGAGAAACTTTGGGTTCTTTTCTGATGTGAATACCGCACCGATGGCCTCATTAATAGCTTTGTAGTTGCATACAAGTGAGCCAATAGCGATACCAAGATACCCTAAGCTCTCGCCATTGAAGAATGGGGTCTGCCCTGGAAAATCCTTTTCAATGCCTTCTTCAAACACCTTAAGCACTTGGCTCAAGTCTTCAATGGCTTTCTCTCTTTCCTCCTTGCCTTTGGCATAGAAGATGATGTAGAAGATTGGCACAGCCTGATGACACCAAAATGCTTTTATTAGTGTTTGCACACAAATGCTACATAATTGGTTGAAGTTGCAAATCAACAAAGAAGAGAGTACAAATGTTGGTTTATTTTATTTTTATAGAATTAGTTAACCAAAGAGGCAAGGCCTCCATCTAATGTTTTAGTGCACTGGATGGCAACACTAAACCAATTTTGAACATATATCATGTTCATATTGTGTTCAATACACCATAGCAACTGCCATTTATCCTCAAAAAAAAAAAAAAAAACACTATAGCCTCGAAATTGTGTGTGTGAGAGAGAGAGAGAGAGAGAGAGAGAGAGAGAAAGCCCACCTTTTGATCGAAATAGTTGGCCCAAAAACGGACTTTTGCCCTTTGGTGAGGATCCTCAGGCAATAGTTTTGGGGTGGTATTCCAGCACTCTTCTATGTATTCAAGAATAATTAGTGACTCAGCAATGGATTTCCCATTGTGAACAAGTACAGGTACTTTCTTGTGGACTGGATTATGGTGAAGGAGCAACTCACTTTTGTTTTTCAAATCTTCCTCCGCATACTCATAGGGTATGCCTTTTAGTTTGAGGGCTAGCTCAACTCTAGTGCAGAATGTGCTGGCCCATGTTCCAAACAATACAACTTCAACTTGCTTCTCCTCCATGCTCTCTCTCTCAGTTGGCTTTCTTTTAGACTGAAAAGCCTTACTTTATAGAGTTCATATGAGAAATTTCTTCCAATCATCTTCATCTTTTTGGTCAGCAAGTTTTGTCTTGGTTGAGGAAGCTGACCAGGAAATTAATAAGGTTGACCCATTAGAGATCTAGGATCCACGTGTTATACAGTTTTTATAATTAGATAAAGAAGCAGGAAATACGTATTGGCTTACGCAAGATTATTGGCCTTTGGCCCTTTGTCCAAGCTATTAATTGAGTCCACTATTTCCACTCAGCCGTATGGAGTGCTCCTGAAGTAGGAATGTCTATTTATTTTTTTGCACCACACATGTTCATATAGGTATTTAGTAGAGGAGGGGGACATGAATTCAAGTCACAAATATGGAGTACTACAGAAAAAAAAAATGTCATTATTACTAAACTATTAATTGAAATACATCGCAAGCTCAAATAGTTAAAACTTAAACTACATCGTAACAATGAAATGACGATGCCAAGAATTTAGCTAATGTAGCAGCTCAAACTTTAACTAAATGGTTTCTTAAGTGTAATGCTTTTGGCTCTTTTGATTTGGGTAGCTGTCCCTCTTGTTTTGAGTTTGTTATCAGAAGTGAAGTATGTTTTTCTGTATATATAGCTTTACCTTTTCTCTTGTAAATAAAGTTTTTTATTCATTAAAAAAAATTATAAAACAAGAAGTGGCTTTTTTATATATCCATTATTCGATAAACACCATAGGATATTCATATCCCTTTTATTCAGTGGCGGCTCCAGAATTTTTTTTAGGGGCGACATTAAGAAACTTAAATTAATAATAATTTAATAAAAATAGAATTTGAATTTATCAAATTATCGACAAAAAAAAAAAATGCAAATACATGAAATTAAAAAAAAGAAAAGAAATATATGAAGTTTTACAATTTCCTTTTAAGCGTTTTCATGTTCTGAAATAGTTACACGATAGTTCATTATTAATTATCATTATTTATTATTAATGTGGATAAGTGTGACCATTTATTTTCTTAAGTTTGTATAACATTTTTATTTTTATTCAATTGTTATTTCCTATTTGTCATTTTTTTAATAAAAAATATTTCATTGTTTTTATAAAAAAATATTTAAACTAAATAACAAAATTAAATTCATTGGCATTGTATTAATTATTGACCCATATAGCCACATTCATTTATACATAAATAGTTTAGTAAGTGTCCACTTAACCAATCAAATACTTGAAATATCATTTGTTTTTTTTAACAATATACACACATGTAACAAACTCTCTGTATTTTCTAATTATTAAATTATATACAGTTATATTTTATTTATAATATACACACACACATCACACACATAACAATTCACACAAATAATATTATGACAAAATAAATAAATAACACATACAATCAATATTACAAACATATATAATATAAATTTATAATAAAGTGTTAGAATGTTTATTCATGCTAGTATGAGTATGTCAATAAAGGATTGTGTGTGGTGTTGGTAGCTATGTGTATGTGACTATATGAGATGCTGCATGGGAAGGATGGTGAGATGCTAATGAAGCACGCAGGATGAGCTGATGAGCTGGGCAGCAGGAGGTGCATGCATCAAATAGTGTTGAGTGTTATTGCTTAGTTGGCACAAATGCTGAGCTAGCACTAGTAATGGTACCAAATAAGAGTTAGTTAATTACGGTTAGTTTGTTAGAGTAGTGGCAGCTGGTTGACAGCTGGATTGGCCGTTAGGCAGTTAGAAAGCAAAGCTTGGAGAGTGTATTAAAAGGCTAGGTAGAGAAGAGTTGAATAGACTTGATTCTTAATTCCAATTCTTGCATTCTCTTTTCAATTTCTCTCTAACTTCTTCTCTATTTCATAATCAATTCTTTTTCTCTGTTCTTAAGGAATTGATTTCCCTTGAATCCAACTATCCAGCAACTCTGTTCATAACATTTGGTATCAGAGCAAGGCTTTCCTCGGCCATGGCAGAAACACGTTCAACTACTGCTGCAATTCAGGAGGCTCTAGCTTTATTGAGAACTTCAAGTGAGCATCATGATAAGGAGATTGAAGAAATGCGGAGCCATCATGACAAAGAAATTCAGGAAATTCGTGTTAGCCAAGGAGTACATACACGTACAATGAATGAGATGAACCAGCAATTGACAATCCTGGTGCAGAGAAGTGGTTCTGAGCAAGGTAGAAGGCCTCAATCTCCAACAATTGGTGAAAACAGGAATGCAAGCTCGTCCATAATGACTATGGCTCGCACGATGAGACTGGAATTTCCAAGATTCTTTGGAGAAGATCCTGCAAGTTGGATCTACAGAGCCAATCAATATTTCAGGTACTATAATACACCAGCTACTGAGAAATTGATGTTAGCTTCATTCCATATGGATGGTGAGGCTTTAATCTGGTTCCAAGATAGTGAAGAAGTAGGTTTATTTGTGGATTGGGAGTCACTAGTCCAAGCATTGCACATTAGATTTGGTGCAACAGCTTATGACGATCCCATGGAAACCTTGACTAGGTTGAGACAAACCGCTTCAGTGTCTCAGTTTAAAACTCAGTTTGAAATGTTATCTAATAGGATTAAAGGTCTATCTGCTACTCACAAGTTGAGCTGCTTCTTGAGTGGGTTAAGGGATGAGATAAGGCTGCCTGTAAGAATGCTGAGTCCTAAGTCCTTGAATGAAGCTTTTGGTTTGGCAAAAATTCAAGAAGAATATAATTGGAGTTGCAGGAAATTTTCCAAGATTCAAGGTGATCAAGGGAAGCCTTCGATTCTAGGAGCTCCTCCAAGGGTTCCTCCTCTGTCAGAGTTCAAACCAAGGCTACCTATTAAGAGGATCTCTCCTGCTCAAATGGAGGAAAGGAAGAAAAAAGGGTTGTGTTACAATTGTGATGAAAAATGGACTCCTGGCCATAAGTGCAAAAATGCTATGTTATTCTTGCTAGATTATGTAGAAATGAATCAAGAAAATTCCAAGTCTGGGGCTCACCTAATTGAATTGGAGGAAAATTGATATGCAGATCAGATGGGACAGGTTGGAGAAGATCAAGAAGATGCAGAGATTACTTTCTATGCATTAAGTGGCACTCCTACTTCAGGAACAATGAGGGTCACGAGAAAGATTAATCAGAAGTCCTTTGTGATCTTGGTTGATTCAGGGAGCACTCACAATTTCATTGATGCTGTGCTGGTTTCACAATTGCACATTCAGATAGATACTTCTCAAATTCTGGAAGTAAAGGTTGCTAATGGTGAGGTAATCAAAACTCAGGGTGTGTGTAAGGCAGTACCTATCTTGCTGCAAGGGGAGGTATTTTTGGTACACTTAC
This sequence comes from Quercus suber, assembly GCF_002906115.3. NCBI lineage: Eukaryota > Viridiplantae > Streptophyta > Magnoliopsida > Fagales > Fagaceae > Quercus > Quercus suber. The sequence goes on from NW_027070259.1 coordinate 197,305, forward strand.
ATGTGCTATCAATGGGGGGTTGTGATTTAGTCTTGGGCACTCAGTGGTTGGAAACTTTGGGAGTAATTCAGTGGGATTTTAAATTGCTCACCATGAGTTTTTCTTATGATCACAAGCATGTTCAATTACAAGGGTTGAAGAGGGCTAATTCCCAACTGCAAGATGGTGATGTTTTTTTGAAGCAATCAGTGAAGAAGGGGTTGATTCTCCAGATTTCAGTTCAGTTGCAGCCTCAATTGTTGACTGCAGAAAGACAGTTACCAATTCCTGGAGCTGTTGCTGATGTGTTAAGGGATTACCAAGCTGTGTTTGCTACTCCTGAAGGTCTACCTCCCTTAAGAGATCATGAACATCCTATCACATTGAAGGAGGGAGCTCAAGCTGTATCTCAGAGGCCTTACAGGTATCCCTATTATCAAAAAAATGAAATTGAGAATATTGTTAAGGAGTTGTTGTCTGTGGGGTTTATTAGAAATAGTAACAGTCCATTTGCTTCACCTGTTCTTCTGGTGAGGAAGGCTGATGGCTCTTGGAGAATGTGTATTGATTACAGAGCCTTGAATCAGGAGACCATTAAAGATAAGTATCCCATACCTGTCATTGATGAATTATTAGATGAACTCTTTGGTGCCATTGTGTTTTCTAAGCTGGATTTGAGATCCGGATACCACCAGATTAGGATGAAGGAAGAAGACATTCCAAAGACAGCCTTTAGAACTCATGAGGGTCACTATGAATTTCTAGTAATGCCATTTGGGTTAACCAATGCACCTTCAACTTTTCAGTCACTTATGAATTCAATTTTCAAACCTTACTTAAGGAAATTTGTCTTGGTATTTTTTGATGACATACTTGTGTATAGTAAGGATTTGGCTGCTCATGTTGGTCATCTTAAATTGGTGCTGGAAACCTTGATGCATCATCAATTATATGCCAAACAATCCAAGTGTGTGTTTGCTTGTAAGGAGGTAGAGTATTTGGGACACTTAATTTCTGGTGAAGGGGTGAAAACTGACCCAAGGAAAACTGCTGCTATGCAGCAGTGGCCCATTCCTCATGATGTAAAGGCTTTGAGAGGGTTTTTGGGTTTGACTGGATACTATAGGAAGTTTGTAAAATGGTATGGTTTAATTGCAGCCCCTTTGACTGCCCTATTAAGGAAAGATTCATTTATATGGACTCCTGCAGCTTCACATGCATTCCAATTGCTCAAAGATACTACGTCCAGTCCACCTGTGCTAGCCTTACCTGACTTCAGCAAACCATTTGTTGTGGAATGCGATGCCTCTAGGTTGGGAGTTGGTGCTGTATTGATGCAAAACCAAAGGCCCATTGCTTTCCATAGTCAAGCTTTGAAGGGCAAGGCACTTGCTCTTTCCACTTATGAAAAGGAGTTGTTAGCTTTAGTAGTAGCTGCGAAGAAGTGGAGGCCTTACCTGCTGGGGAGTCCTTTTGTAATCAAAACAGACCATCACAGTTTGAAGTACTTGCTGGAACAAAAGATTGGTACCCCTGCTCAGCAAAAGTGGATCACCAAATTACTTGGTTATGCCTTTATAGTGGAGTATAAGCATGGTAAAGAAAACTTAGTTGCTGATGCCCTTTCCAGAAGAGAATTTAATGAGAATATTGATGCTGATTGCAGTGGAGTTGGTACTCTATGCATCATCTCCTTCCCTACTCCTAGTTGGCTTGATGATCTCAAAGCCAGTTATGTCACTGATCCTGTCATTCAGCCAACAATTCAGGCCATTAAATCAGGGCAGAATGTTCCAGTGGGATTCACCCTTTGTAATGATTTGCTGTTTTATAAGGGTAGACTATACTTGGGGAGTTCAAACCAATCCTTGAAGACTCTTGTCTTGCAGCAAGTACATAATAGTCCTTTAGGAGGTCATTTTGGATATTTGAAGTCTTTCCATAGACTTAAAAAGGACTTCTACTGGTCTGGAATGGGAAAGGATTTGAAAATTTTGGTTAGGGAATGTGATGTATGTCAGAGGTTGAAGAGTGAGACCTGTTTTCCTGCTGGGTTGTTACAGCCCTTGGTCATTCCAGATAGGCCTTGGCTTGACATTAGTATGGATTTCGTAGAGGGGTTGCCTAAATCTCAGCAGAAGTCAGTGGTATTTGTGGTTGTGGACAGATTCACCAAATATGTTCACTTTATTCCATTGGCTCATCCTTATACTGCTGCTAAGGTGGCTCAGTTGTTCATGCAATTCATTTTTAAGCTACATGGACTGCCTTCCACCATTGTAAGTGACAGGGACCCAGTATTTACCTCTAAATTCTGGTCTGAATTAATGAAATTGCAAGGTATTAGTCTAGCTATGTCCTCTTCTTACCACCCTCAAACTGATGGCCAAACTGAAGTTGTGAACAAAAGCTTGGAACATTACTTGAGAGCTTTTGCTGCTGATAGACCTCAAGCTTGGGTGGATTGGCTTCCCTTGGCAGAGTTCTGGTTCAACACTAATTTTCATTCCTCTCTTAAGCTGACTCCATTTGAAGCTTTGTATGGATATCCTCCTCCTAAGTTTGTAGATTATGTTCCAGGAACTACAAGAGTTGCTGCTGTTGATTCAATTCTACAGGATAGGCAGCAACTGTTTTCATTACTCAAGCAAAATCTGGTGGCTGCACAAGAAAGAATGAAGTGGTTTGCTGATAAGAAGAGGGTGGATAGGTCTTTTGCTGTGGGAGATTGGGTGTATCTTAGACTGCAACCTTACAAGCAGTCCTCAATTCAGTCCAAGAAGTTTGGCAAACTAGCTCCTCGATTTTATGGACCCTACCAGGTTATGCAGAAAGTGGGAGAGGTTTCCTATAAGCTTGACTTGCCTGATGGTTCTCAAATCCATCCAGTGTTCCATGTATCCAATCTCAAAGCTAAATTGGGTGCTCTGGTGGTTCCTAGGCCTACTTTACCTGCTGTAAATGTGGATCAGGTTCCTACTATTGAACCAGTGGCTGTTTTGGCAACCAGGTCACATCAGCTGAGGAGTAGACTTATCACTCAGGTGCTAGTGCAGTGGCAAGATGAAAGCAAGGATGATGCTACTTGGGAGAGTCTTTTTAGGTTACAACAGAAATTTCCTCACCTTGTGGGCAAGGTGTTTTGAAGGGGAGCAAATTGTTAGAATGTGTATTCATGCTAGTATGAGTATGTCAATAAAGGATTGTGAGTGGTGTTGGTAGCTATGTGTATGTGACTATATGAGTTGCTGCATGGGAAGGATGGTGAGATGCTAATGAAGCACGCAGGATGAGCTGATGAGCTGGGCAGCAGGAGGTGCATGCATCAAAGAGTGTTGAGTGTTATTGCTTAGTTGGCACAAATGCTGAGCTAGCACTAGTAATGGTACCAAATAAGAGTTAGTTAATTACGGTTAGTTTGTTAGAGTAGTGGCAGCTGGTTGACAGCTGGATTGGCCGTTAGGCAGTTAGAAAGCAAAGCTTGGAGAGTGTATTAAAAGGCTAGGCAGAGAAGAGTTGAATAGACTTGATTCTTAATTCCAATTCTTGCATTCTCTTTTCAATTTCTCTCTAACTTCTTCTCTATTTCATAATCAATTCTTTTTCTCTGTTCTTTGGGAATTGATTTCCCTTGAATTCAACTATCCAGCAACTCTGTTCATAACATAAAGAGAGATACTGATTTAGATAGTTAAAAAGAAGAAGAAGATGAGATGAGATTCATGAGAATGAGATTAGAAATCAAATCAAAGAGAGAAAGCGAGAGTATTTTGTATTGTTTTTGGTTTTGAGATTGGTTGATCTGTGTTGTTACTTGATTTTGGATTGGGCTATCAAAGGTCAAAAATACTTTTAAGTGTAAATCAAACTAATAATTTTTTTTTTTATATATAATATTTTTTAATTTCCAAGTCATGAGGTTCATTTGAACCCCTGAAGATAACGTACAACTGCCCTGGCCTACTTTTATTTAAGTAGCTAGTATATGATTGGATTTTCTTTAGCCTAAGCATCAACCTCAAGGAGATTGGCCCAAATACTTTCCTCTCATCTTAGCAACCAACTTGTCATTATGTGGGAGCATTTCCTTCATCAATGGATGGTGTTTTAGAGCTTTCAACCATGCCATAATTGTTGAGTTCTTTTTGGGGCTAAAAACCACAGCAACAACCTCATGAAAAGTTTCCTAGTTCCATAAAGTTGTGCTCATTTAAGATAACGTATCTCTTAGTTACAATCATTTGTTTCAAGGGAAGATTTTTTGATTCCAACCACCACAGCAACAACCTCATGAAAAGTTTCGTAGTTCCATAAAGTTGTGCTCATTTAAGATAACGTATCTCTTAATTACAATCTTTTGTTTCAAGGGAAGATTTTTTGATTCCAACCACGTTGTGTTTGTACATAAGTTTATTTATTTTTATGTTTGGAGGGATATGTGTTTTTATTAATTTGTGGTTGCACTTAATAATTTATTTAGGTTGCCTACGTACCCTTGGAGTTGGGGATCAAGCTAATTTGTAGCTCTTAAATTGAGGTTTTATATTTAAAATCCTCAAATATGATTTTGCAAGATATAAATGATGGACATTTAAGTCAAAGACTTGGTATTTAATTAAGTATTGACTTAATTTTGTTTTGGTTGAGATAATTTATTTTAATCTCAAAGATAAATCAAGGACCCATGTTTTTATGGATTTTGAACCAAGGATTCTCTTTTTGAGAAATTGAATGTCCGAGTAAATTTCCCTTTCTTTCATTTGCTTCTTTGTAGGAATTTTAACAAGCAATGATATTTTGATTGAAGTTTCCAAATTTAATTAAGGGAAAGAAAACTCCTTTGAAGCAATTTTAATTTTATGAACATGTTTTAGAAATTGGGAATTGAAAAAATTTCCTCACATCAATTTTATGTTCATTTTATTTTGTGAATTGGAAACTCCAATTTTGTTTAAGGAATTAGGAATCTTAAAAATTAGTCATATTGGATTTTGAAGGAATTAAAAACCCCACTTTATTTAAAATAATTTTAGGAGTCAAGGACTCCATTAAGTGTATTATTTTAAATTGGTAGAATCAATAATTCCAAAATTTTTAATTGGTGGAATTACTAAGTATAATGGTGGAACCAAATATTCCATAAACTTGTTTTAATGGAGGAGAGTCGAAGACTCCAATTTTTAAATTGGTAAAGTCAAGAACTCCATATAATGGTAGAATGAAGGATTCCATAAATTTGATTCAAAGTGGTAAAGTCAAAGACTTTATTTGTTTGTTTGATTTGTGGAACTTCAAGTTTCATATATGGAGTTAAGAACTTCTCATGAAACCTCACTCTATTTGTTTTACCAAACAAAAATTCAGTTTTAAGGAAGAGAGATAGAGAGAAATTAAGAGAAGAAAGGGACTGATAAAATCTCATATTAAATCTATTGTTGCGGGCTCCTCCCTTCACTTGCTCTCTCCTTCTTTTTTTTTTTTTTTGCTTGCAATGCTCTGTCCGTGTATCTCTTTTTTCTTTTTGGTGTGGATTGTAAGCTTAGGCTGCCATAAACAACCCCACCTCTTTTGCACGTGATGTGAGTGTGAGATTTATTTAGTAATTTTTTCTTTTTATATCATCCTTATATTTTTGTTTGCACTATTTGTTTTTATAAATCTATTGTTGCGGGCTCCTCCTCTTCACTTGCTCTCTCCTTCTTCTTTTTTTTTTTTGCTTGCAAATGCTCTGTCCGTGTATCTCTTTTTTCTTTTTGGTGTGGATTGTAAGCTTAGGCTGCCATAAACAACCCCACCTCTTTTGCACGTGATGTGAGTGTGAGATTTATTTAGTATTTTTTTCTTTTTATATCATCCTTATATTTTTGTTTGCACTATTTGTTTTTATAATTGACTTTTTTAATTTTGAAGGGCATTTTTTTGGTCCTACAAACTTATCCAAAATTTATATTCTTTAATAACTCTTGCTTCGACATTTTTTAAGTGACCATATTTTTTTGTTGTTGAAAATTTCATATTTCAAGAATTGCATGTGTGGCTGTTTGAGGCATTGATTTATAGAGTTCCTTTTGTGAGATCTTTTGCATTGTATTGTGGTGTTTGGTGGGTCAGAAAACACTTTAGTCAATGGTGATAATGGAAAGATTTAAAATTTTATTAGAGTTGGACTAGATGTTTCTTGACCAAAATCTTGGAGAAGAAGTCTAAGAATTTGAAATTAGTTCAAGATTTTAATAGTAAAATATGGGAGAAGAAAATTGTAATAGCATGATAGCAACCTTTGTCTTCTTGGGGAACAAGAAATTAAGTCACTTTTTTTGGGGAACAAGAAACAACATGATAGCAACATATGTGTTCAATGTTAGGAACATATGTCACTATTTTATGTAATTGACTAATCATTTGACAAAACGCACTTTACTTATAATTTGGTAGATCTAGGATGTGTTTAATACTTCAAGGAATATTGTTTTAAGTTCAAGTGTTAAAGTCATGTAAGTCTGTCCAAGAATCAAGTCAGAAAGTGCAGGATTTTAAAACTCGACAGTTAGCATCTATCGAGATTTAAAGATAGTTGTTTTAGCTCGAGGCTGGATAGCTGCTCGATAGATAGGGTATCTGTCGAGGTTTATGAAGTTCAGTTTTCTAGGACTGTTTTTCATCTAATCCGTGAGTATGTGTTTAGGCTTTCTTTTCTCACAACTCCAAACATATATAAAGATTATTTTAATGGCCGTAAAAGGTGACACAAGTTGCACAAGAAAAATTCCACAAGTGTGAAGAAGAGTGTGACCGAAAACATAGTTTGCCCTAGTTCTTTAAGAAGCTGTTGTGTTTGTACACCGGAGGGTTTTGTGACTAAGCAATTTTATGATCTTCATTGTCTGGATGAACTGAAGAACTTTGTAGCCAACATCCTTCTCAAGTTGTAGGTTAGTATAAGGTATTGAGATTCCTTTACTTGTAACCACTTGTTTTGATAATAGTGGATTCTCAAGAGTGGTGACCTTAAAATCACCTGGTGGGGTTTTTGCTTTGGAGGTTTTCCCCGTTGGTAAACAAATCACCATGTCAATTTATTTTCCGTTGCATACTTAGTTTAATTGGTGATTTGTTTGTGCTACCATGCGCTTTGTATGTTAATTTGATTAATTAATAAATTTGGCTAATTAATCAATTAATTCATCACAAGGGGTTAATACGTTTTTAGCCTATCAAACACCTTAAGCAATTGGCTTGAGTCTTCAATGGCTTTCTAACTTTCCTTGTCTTTGGACCCAAAGATGATGTAGAAGCTTGGCACAATCTGATAATGCAAAATGCTTTTGTTAGCGTTTGCACACAAAAGCTACATAATTGGTATAAGTATAGCAAATCAACAAAGAGGAGGATACAATTTTTCATTTTTTTTTTAAATTTAATTTAATTTTTATTGAATTAGTTAACCAAGAGGCAAGGCTTTCGTCCAATGTTTTAGTGCACTGAATTGGATACAAGATCAATGCTTGACTATTAATTTTGAACATATGTCATGTTCATATCGTGTTTAGTGCACCGGAGCACTAGAATTGAGAGAGAGAACTCACCTTTTGATCATAATAGTTGGCCCAAAAGCGGAGTTTTGCCCATTGGTAAGGATCCTCAGGCAATAGTTTTTGGGTGGTATTCCAGCACTCTTCTATGTATTCAAGGATAATGAGTGACTCAGCAATGGATTTCCCATTGTGAACAAGCACAGGTACTTTCTTGTGCACTGGATTCGGCCTAAGAAATAACTCACTTTTGTTTGTCAAATCTTCCTCCACGTACTCATAGGGTATGCCTTTTATTTGGGGGCTAGCTCAACTCTAGTGCAGCATGCGTTGGCCCATGTTCCAAACAGGACAATTTCACCTTCCTTCTCCTCCTCCATTCTCTCTCTCTCTCTCTCTCTCTCACAGTTGGCTTTCTTTTAGATTGTGAAAAGCCTTAATTTAAAGAGTTCATATGAGAAATTTCATTCAATCATCTTTATCTTTTAGGTCAACTAGTTTTTTCTACTTGGTTGAGGAAGCTGACCAAAAAATTGATGAGGTTGACCCATTAGAGATCTAGGATCCATGTGTTATACAGTTTTTATAATTAGAAAAAGAAGCAGGAAAAATGTATAGGCTTACGCAAGATTATTGGCCTTCAGCATCACAATTGTTATAGTAGTAAAGATGAGCCAGGATATAATGTGAATGCAGTGGAAGTAAACTAAGGCCTTCGTCCAAGCTATTAACTGAGTCTACAGTTTCCACTCAGCCATATGGAGTGCTCTTGACTAGGAATGTTTATTTATTTTTGGATCACGCACGTTCATATTGGTATTTAGTAGGGGAGGGGGACAGATATGGAGTACTACAAAAAAAGAAAAATGTCATTATTACTAAACTGTCAATTGAAATACACCACAAGCTCGAAGAGTTAAAACTTAAACTATATCGTAACAATGAAATGCCGATGTCAAGAATTTACCTAATTTAGCAGCTCATACTTTAGCCAAATGGTATTTTAACTGTAATGTTTTTGGCTCTTTTGATTTGAGTGGCTACACCTCCTGTTTGAGTTTGTTATCAAGAATGAGGCTTGTTCCTCTATAGTGTTTTACTTTTTCTCTTGTTAATAAAGTCTTTTATTTATTAAAAAAAAATTATACAATAAAAAGTGGCTTTTTTTACATATCCATTATTCGATAAGCACCATAGGATATTCATACCCTCTCATTTAAGTAACTAGTATATTAAGATTTCCTTTAGCCTAAGGACCAAACAAGGATATTGGCCCAAATACTTTTCTCTCATCTTATCAACCAACTTGTCATGAGGTGGGAGCATTTCCTTCATCAATGGATGGTTTTTTAGAGCTTTCACCCATGCCATGATTAATGGGTTTTTTCAGGGCTAAAAACCACAGCAACAACCTCATGAAAAGCTTCGTAGTTGCATAAAGTTGTGCCCACAACAATATCAAGATATTCCAAGGTCTTGCCTTCAAAGAAAGGGAATTCTTCTGGAAAATCCTTACTGATTCCTTCTTCAAACACCTTTAGCAACTCGTTGAATTCTTTGATTGCTTTTTCTCTCTCTACGCCTCTGGACATGATGGGTAAGAGTCTTGCCATAATCTACTAACAAGTATGTCATTAGTATTTACTTAACATCATAAAGAGTGCCCAATTTTTCTAATAAATAATAGTTGAAGTTTAACAAGCTAGGCTCCTTTTTGTATATATATATATTATACACTTTATTGTTGTGTAAATCCCACAATTATACAAGTGTGTAAGACTACACATTATAGTGAGAAATTATGCATACATATAATTGATATGTGAGATACTTTCCCCCTTTAGGAGGACTTGAGACTTTCTATTCTTATTTTGAGTATGCTCAGAACGAATGAGAGGTAGAGAAAGAGAGAGANAATATATATAGTTCTATATGGACAAATTGAAGTATAAACAAATGATTTAACTCTTCTTTAAAAAAAAAAAAAAAAAAAACAAATATATAGACTAGTACTACTCATTATTTTTTATTAAAAAAATTGTAATAACATAAATAATTAGTTACAACCCACCTGGTGATCAAAATAGTTGACCCAAAAGCGAACTTTAGCCCTTTGGTAAGGGTCCTCTGGCAATAGTTTTGGTGCGTTATTCTAGCACCATACTCCACTGGCCTACCCATTTTTGTGCTCAAATTAGCTATTTTATTATTTGTGCTTTCTTTCAGTACCCATTCTAAAATTCAAAAAAAAAAAAAAAAAAACAATTTCTTTGAAATGCCCGATTCTTATTGTTAATTGTGGAGTTTATTGGAATTTGACTTTTATTTGGGCTATCTCTCAATATTGTGAACACTGTCACTACTTGACTGCAATTTATTCCTTTGATTCGTTGATCTAATCTCTACATGCACTCTTGCTTGGCCTTAATTTTACATTGAGAATTGGAGCTTTTGTGAATCTCAATTGCATTCATAAATATAGTGTGCATGCATCTACGTAGTGGTCGCATTAGGTCAAACTCCGAACATTAATCTACTTCTGAGCCTAGGCCCTTCTTTGGGCAAACCATAGAAGACCTAGCAAAAAGTGTCCATAATTTACTGGATAGGGTTGAGCAAATTGAAGCATCTCAACGAGAGACCATTAACCATAAAAGAGATAACATGTTTAGGCAAAATAACCACGGTTACTTTAATGGGGCTCAAACTTTGAACATGATCACTATAATCACAATGGCCCTAGGGATTATGATGATAGGATGTTTAAGGAAAAGATAGAAGCACCCACCTTTGATGGCTGCCTAGACCCATGGGTTTTCACTGATTGGTTGTGTTAAATGGAGAAATTCTTTGACTATTACCATTAGGTTAAGAATAAGAAAGTGGGCCCGAGTGTCCTGTAACTGGCAAGAGGATCCAAGGGGTATGTTGTTTTTTTGTTTTTGTTTTTCAATTTTGTGTATTGGGTTTTCTTTAATACGTAGAGATCTGAGCCTGCGTTGTTGCTTTGATGGTGTGATTGAATGTGTGGAAATAGTTGGAAATGTTGAGTTTTTGAGAGGAATCTGATTGCTGTTATTGATAATTATTGATAAATATAAAAAATTATTGAGACGCAGTTGATTTTTTGTTGTCAATTAGTGTTTATGAGTTTGTTGAGTGGATTTGGAGATAACAAAGTAGGAATGATTAAGTTATCTGTGAGGAAACAGTAGTGGATTGGAGTGATTGGGAATGGGAATGTGAATGATATATATATATATATATATACACTCTTATTGTTGTGTAAATCCCACAATTATACAAGTGTGTAAGACCTACACATTATGTGAGAAATTATGCATACATATAATTGATATGTGAGATACTTTCCCCCTTTAGGAGGACTTGAGACTTTCTATTCTTATATTGAGTATGCTCAGAACAGAATGAGAGGTAGAGAACAGAGAGGAGGGTTGAGAGAAGACCATTGGAATATGTCTTATTTATATATTTCTGTCACCTTCCTTTCTTTTTAGACATTTGTATTTTTTTTTTTTTTAATTTTTAATTTTAAAATTTTTTTATTTGTAAAATAGAGTCATTATCATTACATTCATACCTAAATAAGATATCATAATTAATTAGGTGTGCGATGGGATATAGGTTTTTTTTTTTTTGATTGTACTCATTTCCTATGTGCATGTTAAAAGTCTATTAATATATATAGTTCTATATGGACAAATTGAAGTATAAACAAATGATTTAACTCTTCTTTAAAAAAAAAAAAAAACAAATATATAGACTAGTACTACTCATTATTTTTTATTAAAAAAATTGTAATAGCATAAATAATTAGTTACAACCCACCTGGTGATCAAAATAGTTGACCCAAAAGCGAACTTTAGCCCTTTGGTAAGGGTCCTCTGGCAATAGTTTTGGTGCGTTATTCCAGCACCATACTCCACTGGCCTACCCATTTTTGTGCTCAAATTAGCTATTTTATTATTTGTGCTTTCTTTCAGTACCCATTCTAAAATTCAAAAAAAAAAAAAAAACAATTTCTTTGAGATACCCGATTCTTATTGTTAATTGTGGAGTTTATTAGAATTTGACTTTTATTTGGGCTATCTCTCAATATTGTGAACACTGTCACTACTTGACTGCAATTTATTCCTTTGATTCGTTGATCTAATCTCTACATGCACTCTTGCTTGGCCTTAATTTTACATTGAGAATTGGTTACTTAAGCTTTTGTGAATCTCAATTGCATTCATAAATATAGTGTGCATGCATCTACGTAGTGGTCGCATCAGGTCAAACTCCGAACATCAATCTACTTCTGAGCCTAGGGAATCTCTTTTATTAATTTGTTTTGATGAATGTAGGGTATAAGATAGATCTAATGGCAAAGAACATTAATTGATATTGTTGTGGAGTAAGGTTTATAACTGATACTGATATTTTGGGTATTTGAGTAGAATTGGTCTTTCTTGCGTTGATTTTGGCAAATGGGGTTTTTGATATTACCATGTGTTTATAAACATTGAATTTGCTATTGTTGTTGAACATTAAGTGGTGACAAAGTGGTGTGAGCACTTTTGCATGACCGTGTGAGTGATTTACTCAGTTTTATACTGGGTGTGGATTGGTGGCTGAAATTTTCAGCAATTCTAGCCACTGTAAGTTACAAGAATTGTAGCTCAAGTGCACGGATGTTGAGATATCTCTGTTATGCTCATCTGATCAGGGCAAATTGCTTTTGGTTTGTTTTGCTATGCTATTGTCATTAATTCAACTAATAACTGAACATGGATTGAGATGCTAAATGAACCAAAACTTAATAGGATCCTGCTAATGACTAATGAGTGCCTTAAGTACATCTTTCTGTGTATTCTTGTCCATTTTATAGATCCGCAATAATTTTTTTAAAAAGATGTGCTTTAGGCAGTCATTAGCAGGACCTATTAAGTTTTAGTTCATTTAGTATCTCAATCTATGTTCAGTTATTAGTTGATTTAATAGCAATAGCATAGCTTGACAAAGCAAAAGCAAAGTTTCCTATCATGGTTTCAGTTATCTTGTTGCTTTTATCTTTGCCTGTGAGACTGACAGATTTAGTCAACTTCGTCATTTGTTTTAGTATGGCTGATCTACTCTAGGTCAAATGGCGCCTACTGCCCTTGCAAGAGGAAAGTGGAGGATGAGGTTACGGTTTCAAGGGAAACTGTATGTGTTAGTTGCCTATCATAAGTATGTGTGTGTGGCACCTGATGATGATGATTCATGTTGAGATATACTTTGTGCTTGGGGCCATGGTTGTTCAAGGATTTTGTAGTGATAATAAAAAAATCTAATAGGTACTTTAATTAATTAAATTAAAAAACCCAATAGATGAAAATTATGGTTCAATTGTATGTTCAATGACAAGTTAGTGAATTATTTTTGTGTTTACTCTTCACGATTCTACTAGAGCTGTGTTTTAAATTGTTGCAGTAGCTGTTTACTTTGGTGAGACAAGAAATTGCATCTTTCTCTTTCCTGAATATAAGATTTTTTTAGATGGAGTGCTTTTCATAGTCGGAAAAGCTTGTAGCTTTATTGTTGATAATATCCATTGAGTTTTGTTTTATTCAAAATTATGATTGATATTGTATTATTGTTATTTGCACAATTGTGGCTATAATGTGTGATATTTTTTCTACTCCATCTAAATTATTTTTACACTTTCAGCTGTAATACAATTTTGGCTGTGTTTGCAGATTCCTCATTTGAGACCTGCTGAATATAAGAGGTCTAGGTTACCTAGGAACCGGAGGACTGTTAACAGGGCTTATGGTGGTGTACTCTCTGGAAGTGCTGTCAGGGAAAGGTTTGTTCTTGTTAGACCCTAGTATTATCAGTTTTTTCACCTTGAGTTTTTTGTTTTCATGTGCTTGGGGAAAGTATTCTAAAGTGGTTCTAATTTTTTGTTAGGATCATTCGTGCCTTTTTGGTGGAAGAGCAAAAAATTGTGAAAAAGGTCTTGAAGATTCAGAAGACCAAGGAAAAGCAAGCCTCAAAGAGTTAAGTTCAAGATCTTAGTGAGCCTCTAGCAGCTTTAGTGTAATTTTGGCTATTGCAGCGCGTGGAGAAACATGGAAAGTAATTTGAGGTTTTCTGATTTGGATCCGTCTTTTGTTTTGGTTTGAACCGTGTATTTGTTGACAAATCCATTATGCTAAGATTTTGCTTGTTTCTATAATTTGTCTCTTGGTAAAATATATTGTTGCTATGTGATGTCTTTTTAGCTTTCCATCGGAAGCATTTTTTTTAGAATGTCTGGCTCAGATGCTTCATAGGCATTGATTTGCCATTTACAGTTAATGTTTTTGAATCACCTCTGCCTGATGATTTCCAATGTGTGATGCCACAACCCTACTCCCAAATGCTATCCCCTCCACTCACTCAAACGTTTATTTATTTTAGGTACAATTCCTCACTGATGTGAGTTATGTTGCAAAATTTCAATGAGTTGTGCTTGGTTTTGAAGTACAAATTCAATCATAATTAGGTGTGTAAAAGATGAGGGTGGATTTTAGTTGTAGAGGACTAGTAGAACTGTAGAAGCTATTTCTGTGAACTTTGGAATATTGGGCAATAAAAGAAATTTTTTATTTTATTTAGCATACTAGTTCATTTTAGCAAGCCCTACGTTGTCCTTAATATTTGTAGGGTTGGCCTCAACGAAAACAATTTTGTACCGTACTAGTCGGTATGACTAGTATATTGCGTATGGAAACATTGTTATTTCATATTGGTTTAAATATCGACTGTATTGGACTTGTTTTGGCTGTACCAGGATATATATTAGGTTTCGGCTGAAAATTAGATACCAAACCCGAAAAAAGAAAGAAAAAGAGGTCAATTTAACACATAGTAACTCAGATACTCTTCTCCTTGCACTGGTTTGGGATCTCTTCATCTTGGCCTCACACTGGTGATAGCGAATTTGGCATGAGTGATAGCGAATCTGGCTGGCAATGAACAGCGGCATCGGCATTGAAGCAGTGAAACGGAGTTGAATGCCTGATCTAAGAAAGAGGGAGAGAGAGAGATCAAATTTGAAAACATGTTTTGGCTAATGAAAGGGAAATAGTCCCACGTGGGTGAGAAAAATCTGAAAGTATGTGCGGGAGAAGAGAAATATAGCAATTCACGTGTTTGAAAGCGGAAATGTGCTTTTAGTTCCTACATTTTAGCTTTTTTCTTTTCATTTTGGTTCATGCATTTTCATTTCATCACTTTTAGTCCTTAAACCAATTAACGCATATTATTTTAGTCATTTTTGTCTGTCAACAGACGGAAATAATTGAGATGACTAACAAAGATATTAAAATATTATTAAAAATTCACTATAGCACTCATAAGATAAAATAATAATAAAAAAAAAATCTAACATTATTAAGTTTTTAACAGATTTAAAATTGAAAAAACAAAATTAAAATCCAAAAATACATCAAGATCTATGCTCATCTTCAACAAGAACACCAAAGAACACAAACACAGATTTTAAATATAAGAACACATGCCCAGATTTACTTGCATTTTCTTGCCATTTCTTGTCAACCAAACACAAACACAAATCAATCTCCCGCAAGAACACAAACACAAACCTAGCAGCAGATCTTTTTAGATTTTCTCAAACCACAAAACCCAGATATACAAAATCACAACTCAAACCTAGATTTTCTCATCTTTCAATCAACAATGAAACCTCCAGCAAATAAAATTCATAAACCTAGAAAATTCAGCATAAAAATACCATAAGAAAAAAAAAAACCATAAATTCCAAAGCCCCCATCCTCAAACCCAAACAAAATCATTTCTTAGTTCTTATTCAGTGTTTGTTTGGTTGTTAAGAAAATGAAAGAACAAAAATTTGGATAGTGAAGAAGACAACCCAACCTTCGCTGGTTTGATCATGCCGTAGGTTCAGGCCTCAGCCTTACTGGACCGTCATCGTCTTTGCTATAGATCTACACTGCTGGTCAAGGAAGCTTTCTCTTCTCTCTACCTCTCCCTTTCCCTCTGACCAACCAAAGCCGAGAAGCTAACACGATCTCTGATCTACAAACCAATCTCGTCCCTGTCGCCTCCTTCAGACCTACCCACTGATCTCGCCACTGTCAAACCCACCCATCAAGCTATGGTCTTTTACCTCTCTCTTTCTCTCAATCTATCTCTCCTTCTCCCTCTCTCATAATATTTGTAGGGTTGGCCTTAACGAATACAATTTTGTACTGTACTAGCCGGTATGGCTGGTATATTGCGTATTGGTGCGTATACCAGTATGGAAACTTTGTTATTTCATATTGGTTTAAACATCGGCCGTATGGGACTTGTTTTGGCTGTACTAGGATATATATCAAGTTTCGGCCAAAAATACCGGACCCGAAAAAAGAAAGAAAAAGAGGTCAATTTAACACACAGTAACTCAAAAACTCTCCTTCTCACACTGATTTGTGATCTCTTCATCTTGGCCTCACACTAGTGATAGCAAATCTGGCACGAGTGATAGCGAATCTGGTTGGCAATGAACAATGGCACCAACATTGAAGCAGTGAAACAGAGTTGAATGCCTTATCTAAGAAAGAGGGAAAGAGAGATCAAATCTGAAAACATGTTTTGGCTAATGAAAGGGAAATAGTCCCATGTGGGAGAGAAAAATTTGAAAGCATGTGCGGTGGGAAGAGAAATATAGCAATTCACGTGTTTAAAGGCGTAAATGCACATTTAGTCTCTACATTTTGACTTTTTTTCATTTTGGTCCATACATTTTCATTTCACTACTTTTAGTCACTAAACCAATTAACGCGTATTATTTTAGTCCTTTTCGTTAGTCAACAGATGGAAATAACTGAGGTGACTAACGGAGGGATTAAAATATTATTAAAAATTCACTATAGCACTTGTAAGATAAAATAATAATAAAAAAAAAATCTAACATTATTAGTTTTTAGCAAATTTAAAATTGAAAAAAAAAAAATTAAAATCCAAAAATACATCAAGATCTATGTTCATCTTCAACAAGAACACCAAAGAACACAAACCCAGATTTTAAACATAAGAACACATGCCCAGATTTACTTGCATTTTCTTGCCCTTTCTTGTCAACCAAACACAAACACAAATCGATCTCTAGCAAGAACACAAACATAAACCTAGTAGTAGATCTTCTAAAATTTTCTCAAACCGCAAAACCTAGATATACAAAATCACAACTCAAACCTAGATTTTCTCATCTTTCAATCAACAATGAAATCTCCAGCAAATAAAATTCATAAAACCAGAAAATTCAGCATAAAAACACCATAAATAAAAAAAATCATAAATTCCAAAGCCCCCATCTTCAAACCCAAGCAAAATCATTTCTCAGTTCTTTTTCAGTCTTTGTTTGGTTGTCAAGAAAACTAAAGAATAAAAATTTGGACAGTGAAGAAGACAACCCAACATTTGTCGGTCTGATCGTGCTGTAGGTTCAGGCCTCAGCCTCATCGGACTGTCATCGTCTTTGCTACAGGTCTAGACTGCCGGTTAAGGAAGCTTTCTCTTCTCTCTTCCTCTCTCTTTCCCTCTGACCAACCAAAGCCGAGAAGCTAACACGATCTCTGATCTACAAACCAATCTCGTCGCTGTTGCCTCCTTCAGACCTACCCACTGATCTCGCCATTGTCAGACCCACTCGCCCGTCTCGCCTCCTTCAGACCCACCCGCCAATCTGTGGTCCTTTACCTCTCTCTTTCTCTCAATCTATCTCTCCCTGTCCCTCTCTCATGATAGATGCTTATTTTTGAGGAAGATTGAATTTCTTTTGTTATGTTTTTTTTGTTGATTTGGTTTATATATTTAGATTTCCTATTATAATATTTGTTTGGAAGCTGAGAAAATGTGAGAGAATGTGTTTTCTAGAGGATTTTCATAAACACAATCAAACACCTTAAAATATTTTCCAAAACATTTTTTGTGATGCGACCAAACACCTGAAATCATTTTCATTTCTGAAAAATATTTTCACTTGAAAATATTTTACACTTTGAAATCATTTTACATTGAGCCAAACGCAGCCTAAATTTGGGTTTCTGTTATTGTTCTTATGTTTTGGTGTGTTCTTATTTTTTATAAAATTTTTAACTTATATTTTTTTCTTTTGTTAAAATTGAGAAATAAATATTTTAAATTGTAATATGATGTGGCATGAGTGATGAGTGCTTCAGTGAATTTTTAATAATATTTTAATCCCTCCGTTAGTCATCTCAGTTATTTCCGTTTGTTAACTGACGAAAAGGACTAAAATAACACGCGTTAATTGGTTTAGGGACTAAAAGTTGTGAAATGAAAATGTAGGGATCAAAATGGAAAAGAAGCCAAAATGTAAGAACTAAAAGTGCATTTATGCCAAGTTTAAATTGTGTGAAATGGGAAGTTGGGCTAGTCAGTAAGTTAATGTGTGTGGAGTAAAAAGCTAACAAAAGGTACTTGAAAGATAGAAAATTTTTTGTGTTCTTTGGTTTTATCATCCACCATTTTAGTTTTTCTAATTATTTAATCTTTTTCTACCAACTCCCTCTCGCGTAATATCTCATTTCTCACCTACTACTCATTTATTTATTTATTTTTTTGTTTTATACTTTTATCTTTGTTCATATTTTTTATATTAAACTTATAGCATTAGCATCCGACAATGCAAAAAAAAAAAAACCTTATTTTGCATTTTCAAACACTACTTTATCTATTTTACCAACCTATTTTACAACTCACTTTACATTCCAATTTTTATTTTTACATACAAACAAATAAAATAATATAAATTACCTAATAAAATAATAGAAAATATTATTCTCTCTCTTTTTCCCCACTCACCTTTTCTCTTCACACACAACTACATATTAAAATAAATATATTTTTTACAAGCTATGAATAGTAAGATTACATATTTTTTTAAGTTTACAAACTCCGATGAAGTGGATTATGGGTGGCTTAGGTTGTAACATAGCAACTGGAAAGTGTTTACACACCCAATGCTAGTGCTCTTATAAGCTTAACAAGTTTAATGGCTGAACAAATTAACTTTTACCAAATAATTAAAGTTATAAATACACAAATAATATTTATTTATTTATTTTTAAAATATACACAAATAATATATATATATATATATTTTAAGTAGTAATAAACCCGAAACGATACATCGGTATTAAAATATATCGTTCCGCTGGCCACACCAGTACAGCCTAATGTGAGATTGACTTCCTTGGTTGGCTTATGTGTAGACTTGCCTTCTTCCTCCTATTTGGGCTTTCTTGCACTGATGTCTTAGATGGACGGTTTCCTTGGTCAGCCCAAGTCTGGGAACAGTGTGAGTTGATAATTGCTTGGAATGTTAAGAAGGGCTACATGCTGGATATACACTGATTTATAGCTTAAGAAAAGTCTTACAGCCATGCAATCACAATAACTATTGAAAGACATCCTTGAGAAAAGTCTCTCTTCTCTCTCTGCAATTTTAACAAGCTGCAATTTCTAACTTTAATGGAAATCTTTCTAACATATGCGAGTTTTAAGCATTGAACAGCAGAAAAAAAACACTCAGCCAACCCTTTATAGAAACCAAACAGTAGCACCATAGCTCTGCTTACATTTATTTTTTTGGCAAAGAAACAAAAAGGATTTATTTCTAACAATTAAAAGGTACAACAATCATCAATCAAAGCTTGATACATGATAAGCCTGTCTTTCCTCTTCAATATTAAGCTTGAGTAGATGCAAGATAGACTCTGAGCCTGGCAACCAATTTGTCATGAGGGGGTAGTGTCTCCTCCATCAGAGGGCAGCTCTTCATTGCATTGACCCATGAGAGAAACTTTGGGTTCCTTTCTGATATGAGTACCGCACCGATGGCCTCATGAACAGCTTTGTAGTTGCATCCATGTGAGCCAATAGCGATACCAAGATACCCTAAGCTCTCGCCATTGAAGAATGGGTTCTGCCCTGGAAAATCCTTTTCAATACCTTCTTCAAACACCTTAAGCACTTGGCTCAAGTCTTCACTGGCTTTCTCTCTTTCCTCCTTGCCTTTGGCCCCGAAGATGATGTAGAAGATTGGCGCAACCTGATGACACCATAATTGGTTGAAGTAGCAAATCAACAAAGAGGAGAGTACAAATGTTTGTTTATTTTATTTTTATAGAATTACTTAACCAAAGGGGCAAGGCCTCCATCTAATGTTTTAGTGCACTGGATGGGATACAAGATCAACACTAAACCAATTTTGAACATATATCATGTCCATATCGTGTTCAATACGCTATAGCAACTGCCATTTATCCTCAAAAAAAAAAAAAAAAAAAAACCACTATAGCATCGAAATTGTGAGAGAGAGAGAGAGAGAGAGAAAACCCACCTTTTGATCGTAATAGTTGGCCCAAAAACGGACTTTTGCCCTTTTGTGAGGATCCTCAGGCAATAGTTTTGGGGTGGTATTCCAGCACTCTTCTATGTATTCAAGAATAATTAGTGACTCAGCAATGGATTTCCCATTGTGAACAAGTACAGGTACTTTCTTGTGGACTGGATTGTGGCTAAGGAACAACTCACTTTTGTTTTTCAAATCTTCCTCCACATACTCATAGGGTATGCCTTTTAGTTTGAGGGCTAGCTCAACTCTAGTGCAGTATGTGCTGGTCCATGTTCCAAACAAGACAACTTCACCTTGCTTTTCCGCCATTCTCTCTCTCTCTCTCAGTTGGCTTTCTTTTAGACTGAAAAGCCTTAATTTATAGAGTTCATATGAGACATTTCTTCCAATCATCGTCATCTTTTTGGTCAGCAAGTTTTGTCTTGGTTGAGGAAGCTGACCAGGGAATTAATGAGGTTGACCCATTAGAGATCTAGGATCCATGTGTTATACAGTTTTTATAATTAGATAAAGAAGCAGGAAATACGTATTGGCTTACGCAAGATTATTGGCCTTTGGCCCTTTGTCCAAGCTATTAATTGAGTCCACTATTTCCACTCAGCCGTATGGAGTGCTCCTGAAGTAGGAATGTCTATTTATTTTTTTGGACCATGTTCATATAGGTATTTAGTAGAGGAGGGGGACATGAATTCAAGTCACAAATATGGAGTACTACAGAAAAAAAAATGTCATTATTACTAAACTATTAATTGAAATACATCACAAGCTCATATAGTTAAAACGTAAACTACATCGTAACAATGAAATGATGATTCCAAGAATTCAGCTAATGTAGCAGCTCAAACTTTAACCAAATGGTTTCTTAAGTGTAATGCTTTTGGCTCTTTTGATTTGGGTAGATATCCCTCTTGTTTTGAGTTTGTTATCAGAAGTGAAGTATGTTCTTTTGTGTATATAGCTTTACCTTTTCTCTTGTAAATAAAGTTTTTTATTCATTAAAAAAAAATTATACAACAAGAAGTGGCTTTTTTATATATCCATTATTCGATAAACATCATAGGATATTCATATCCCTTTTATTTAGTGGCGGCTCCAGAATTTTTTTTAGGGGTGTCATTAAAAAACTTAAATTAATAATAATTTAATAAAAATAGAATTTGAATTTATCAAATTATCGACAAAAAAAAAAAAAATGCAAATACATGAAGTTTTAAAAAAAAAATATATATATATATATATATATTTGAAGTTT